>NC_069077.1:134361879-134664909 GCF_025698485.1 Gossypium arboreum
TAGGGCTTCAGTATCCATGGACGAAGACGAGAAAAAAAACTCAGTTATGCCAAGAACACACTGGCTCTTGATACCATGTCAAGATCACACCAGAAGCTGGATGAACTTCATACTACTTTCACTATTCATTAATGTAAGAGTACAAGTCTTTAATAGATAGAAGAGAATGAGAATAGCACTAACTAACTTGACAGTTAACAACTACTTTAGCTAACTAACTAACTTCTAACTCCTTAACCCTAACACGTCTCAACTCTTATTCAAACAACAAATAAAACATAATTTGAAACAAATGCAATCCAAAATATTTTCGATAATAATAATAATCAAATCTAATTTAGACACATACAAGAGCGTAAATAAATAAATAATATCATCACCACATGACAAAAATAATAATCCTGTTGACTTTTTTGAGAAAAATATTGGCCCTCTAGATGTTCATCTTCAATTTTCAACACAACGCCCCTGTTGACAACAATATTCACAAAGATGAGGTTATTGTAGTGGAACGCCATCGATTCTTCAAGTTGTAGTTCTTTGCCAAAATTATAACCATTGCCATTACCATTGTAAGCATCAGGAATTCATTTCTTCCTGATCAAATTAAATTAATGATTGTTTACCCACAAAATATATTCTGACCATCACATCTACAATTCCTATGGATTTAAAATTTTCCAAACAAAAATCTTGTTGAAACTATAACACATTGTTGGAGTTTGAGAAAGTTAACATTGTCTTACATATAAGACACATTTCTCTTCTGAAGCTTGACCCATTCCAATCTTCAAACCCTCTCAACATTTGGCTTTATAGGTTCTTTGTTTCCAGTATAACACTTATGTATACTTATATTGTTAATTGAAACAAAATTTACGGCAACAAGAGGAAGTAGCTCTACTAGCTGAAGCAAAAGCAACCTTGACTCTTGGAAAGGAGTTGGACTTGATAGCTTTAGGTGATGAAAACGTGTTGCTGAGCAAGCCAGTTGAAATGCAAAGAAATAGAAAAAGCATTGAGCCTTGAGACGTGGCCGAGGTCTCTAGGGGATTCGTTGGGGTGATGATTGGCCTTTAGGCCCTTGGACGACGATTTCCGTATGTAAGTTTATCATGTGAGAATTATAGTTACATTGGATTTTTTTGAAAAAGGCTTTGAGCTTGTTTCATTGGGTGCTGGTGTTTAATGATGATGTCAAGAGATGGTTTTATATAGCAAAAAACATGGGTTGTTCCAAGTAGATGAATTATGATATGGTTCTATTTTGCTTATAATTCTAATGCACTTAACTTGATGAAGGATTGAATTCTAGAAAAGTCCACCATTTACACTTCTTCATACACATGAGTCTTGAGGTGTATTTTTTGCTTGGTTTGAGTTTAGCTGAGATGGATTAAAGCTTAGGGTTGCTTCAAAATGGTGTAGGCATTGTACATGTGTTGAGTTTGTCTCTTGGCTATGATCATGGTCAGTTTCTTAACCTGATTCAGGAATTTGCTCCATTTAACACCTTTTATTCATGATAAAAGTTAATTTGTTAAGAAAATAAATACTTATATAAGCAAAAACATAATAAGATATATGTCTCAATTTAATATATATAAATTTTGGTTTTATAGTTCACACTTCAAAATTGTAAATGAATTTAGGGTTTAACAAGAAAAAAATTGAAAATCAACTCAAACCAAGGTGTGTGGACAGTTTATATAATGTAAGTTAAAAAATCGCATTATTCCAAATTGAACTAAATTTTGCTTTTTATTTAATTTATAATTAATTTTAATATTTTATGATATAAAATAAATATTTTATATTTAAAATAGTGAAAGAAAAACTTATCGATTCTATATAAAAAAATATCATATAAATGTTGTTGATGTTATGAATATCTTATTAAGTGGATGCCCATTATGATGAAGATAAAGTTTTGATGTACTTTAAATTCTAATAGTTATTAGAATTAAATCTCTACTTCGTTTATACTTCTTATGCTTATAAATAGAAACTTTGATGAAACATTGTAATCACCCCTTTTGATCAATAAAGTATATTCTCTGTTTCTTTGTTCTTTATTCTCCCCATTTTTCTTTATTTTATAACACGTTATCAGTACAATCTTGCTCAAAGTGATAGTTCCTTTTATCGACGATCAAATTTATCCTCCATGATTTTCAATTTCTTTGACGGCAAAATGTGAAGTTTTTACAGAAAGTTTCTTTTATTTAATGTTTTTCATATCTGATTATTATTTTTCATACTTCTTTCATTATATGTTCTCATTGTTTTGATTAACTTATTTTACTTCTTGTTCTTAAGGATGGTGAAAGATTTGATATCGTTATCCATATGAAATCAAGAATATTTTTGAACTATCTTATACCTTCTAGTGATGACGATGATGTTAAAGATCTTCAGGTATATTTTACTATATTTTATCTATTGTTTATTATAATTGGAGACTAATCATGACAACAAGCATAGATAGGTTTTGATTTGAAATCTCACACATGTTTGCGTTGGTAATTATGAAATAAAGAATCTATTAGGATGTTTATAAGTTTGTCCTACTAGATTTGTTGCATTTCCCGAAGTGAATGTAAATATAAAGAAAATAAAAGATATACTAATGGACTACTAAAAGTGGGAACATAGTAATAAATAAGAGAACAATGAGAGTTCTCAAGATAACTCTTTAAAGGGTAAAGATAACTTATGTTATCAATATGTGATATGAAATATTTTGTTTCTATTAATATTCTTTGAGGAAGGATATGAAAATGTAGGAATGAATTCTATCATTATAGATAGAAAATATTTATCTTATTTAGTATTGAAACAAACAAATATTATTCCAATATTTGATAGTATAAAATTAGTTGAAAGCTCGGAAGAGCTAATATATCACTATCTAAAAAGCACAAAATTTGTGATGGTTAATGCATTACTTTTAAAAGTTATTTGTAATGGATCTCATATTGGGATTGTGAATGAGGAAAGATTATATTTCATATGAATAAAAAAAGGGATTGAGTTATTAATTTATAATATTTATGATATTCTTTTGTCATCATCCATATTAAAGGGTTGAAAGCAAAATATTTGACTGTGAAAGATCTACTCATAAGCAATAGAATATGATAATTCTATCTAAAGCTTATTATGGTTGGATGCATCTAAAGTTGTAAGTATTTTTTAAAAGCTGTGAGTATAACTCTACAATATTCAGAATAAGTTCTCAATTAAATTTACGTAGTAAAATATTACTAATGAGAACTTGCAAGAGAGAAAACTTATGTATGAAAAGTCATTGGTTATATACTTGTTATATACATGAAAAATAAGATCCACTCTTAAAGTTTACTATTAATAGATTTTTGGGCATTTGAAGATTTTAGCATATTCCCTGAAGTGAATACTGTATATAATTATTTGGAAATTATATTTATTGACTTTGTGGCATTATAGACTTCATATTGATATAGACATTTCCAGTAGTAAATGACATAATAGTATCTATATGTGGATACAAATTAAAAAGAATGATAATAAAATTATTAATTTGTTACAATTTAGTACAATTGAAGCACATGTTAAAGTAAACCAGAAGTTTACTAATACAAATGTGTTTACTACTTGGCGTGACCAGTTAGACCATCTTGGATCGAATATGATGCGAAAATTAATTGAGAATTCATATAGACATTCAACTAAAAAATCAGAAGATTCTTTAATTTAAAGAATTCTCATTTGTTGTTTGTTCTCAATAAAAATTGGTTCTTAGAAACTCATTAGCTAAAATTGAGATTTAATGTCTTGCATTTTTGAAATGAATATGGGCTCATTCATCCACCATGTGGATGGTTTTGATATTATATGATTTTGGTAGATGCATCTAAAATAATCACATACGTTATCAACTCGCAAATGACAGACTGATTGTTTAAATGATTAATTTCAGATTATGCAATTAAAACAATTCATCTTGCTAATGTTGGTGAGTTTACATCCCAAGTTTTCAATGATTATTGCATATCAGTTGGGATAAAAGTTGAACATCCTGTAGCTCATGTTCACACATAAAATAATTTAGCTGAATTGTTTATCAAATGCCTCCAACTAATAGCTAAATCATTACTTATGAGAACAAAACTTTCTATTTCAATATGAGATTGTATTGATTTACATGTTGTACGCATCAAGCCAATAAATTATAAATACTCCCCATTACAATATTTATTTTTGGTCAAGAGCCAAATATTTCTCATCTTAAAATTTTTGGATATGCAGTATATGTTCCAATTACTCCACCACCATGCACAAGTCATAATAAGAGATTGGGAATGTATACTTATATGAGTCTCCTTATAATATTTTTGAGCAATTAATTCGAGATTTAATTGTGACATGAGTTGTCAATTTTCCCAACATTAGGGGGAGAGAAACAATAACTTATAATGAGTTAGGGGCAGAGTAATTGAACCAAAAGTTCAATAAGGATAACTTATTACAAGTTAACTGTTAGATATATTTACAACCTTAATGAGCATAACCAAATGTCATATACCATATAAAATTTTAATTTGAATCAAAGTCTCAATAGGACAATCAGTTAGAATAAATAATAGATTGATCGGTTCCAAAGATGAAAATTATTCTAGTGGTTATCCAGTGGAGGCGGGTGCTCCAAAAGAGAACCAACACATAACTAATAAGTAAAACTTCAGAAGAGATTCAGGTACCTAAAACTAAATTTTAAAATAATGAAAATAAGATATCTCGATAAGTTATGTTAATTCGAGAAAATGTGGAACCGAATAATAAAAGTGGTCAACAATGATTTTACATGCAATATTATTATTAAAATAATGAAATAAAAGGAGGATCTTGAATAAATCTATTGAGAAATATAAATATGGAATAAATTGATCAAAATAGAAAGACGCAACTTAAGTACAATTAAATTCGAGGAGTTTTTGGACCAGTAGTCCAAATATTTAAATGTATAAAGCCAATGAGGGTGCAAATGAAGTAGTTTTGCAAACGCGGAATAAATATATAAAGTTTTTCGCTAAGTACTGGTATTGATTATGAAAAGATATAATATTCTTTTGTGGATGCAATAACCTTTAGATATATTATTAAATTTACAATTCATAAAAGATTTAACTTGTGTCTAATAGTTGTTGCTATAACCTTTATAAATCACTATATAGTAAAGTTTATATTAAAATCCTTGAAGGATTTAGAATGCTAGAAGCATATTGAAATTCTCGAAATTATTCATTTATATGAATTGAAATAATTTGAATATATGTAGTAAATTTGACTTAGTGAATAATAGTTGAAGGAGGATTATAAAATGATCCAAAATACCTATTTGTGCTTTTATAAAAGAATCATGATTAAAGTTTGTTATGATTATTATTGAATCTCCTGAAGAGATCAAAATATATTTCCCCAAATTTCCCTCACTCGTGACTTTTAAAAGAACGGTAATATAAATGCTTAGCAAAAACATTTAAATAGTCATTTGAAAAACTAATATTCAAGACTGAATACGTAGAATATGAGAAAGTATGTGATGTTTTCATGAGGGGGAGTAAATACGCGTTGTACTCTTTTTCCCTTAACCGAGGTTTTGTCCCATTGGATTTTCCTGGTAAAGTTTTTAATGTGGCAATATATTATGCGTATTATAGATTGTGTATTCTTTTTCCCTAGTTAGGTTTTTATCCCACAAGGTTTTTCCTAATAAGGTTTTAATGAGGCACATTATCTACCAATGGACATCCAATGGGGAGTGTTATGAATATCTTATTAAGTGGATGTCCATCATGATCAAGATAAAGTTTTGATGTACTTTAAATTCTAATAGTTATTAGAATTAGATCTCTATTTCTTTTATACTTCTCATGCCTATAAATAAAGACTCTGATGAAGCATTGTAATCACCGCTTTTGATCAATAAAGTACATTCTCTGTTGCTTTCATATTTTCTTTGTTCTTTATTCTCCCATATCTCTTTATTTTATAACAATTGATTATTTTTATTGACTTGAAAACTTATTGTTTTTTAAATATTTTTATTGACTTGAAAACTTATTGTTTTTAAATATTTTTGACAAAATTTTGAAACTTTGTCAAATAATATTCAAGAGACATAAAATAAACTTTTCCAAAAAAAAAAGAAAATTAAAATTAATATGAAAAACTTAAAATTGAATCAAATTATGATGGAAAGTATGAAAATTTAAAAAATGATGATTAAAGCGTATCATCGTTAAATGGATCTCTTAAGGGTAAAATTGGTTGATCCGGATTCATTAATATTCTTTTTTTTAAGTACGATTTTTATACTACCCATAAATTCTCAAAACCCTTAAGATGAAAGATAATACATGTTTATAGATACTTGAACTCCAATCCCCCTCGATTATTGCAATAGTAACGTTGTTGATTAAATTAAAGCTCAAATCAATAGATTCATTAATATTCTTAATTATAGTTTTTCAAATCCATAATTTTTTTTATATAATACCTAGAATTATCCATAACCCCTCCTCACCTTTAAATAGGAGGATAAATGCGCTTGAGCCTATGTCTTTCTTCGTCTTTCTATATTGGTAACAATGTCAATACCAACCAAGTTAAGACTCAATCGACCACAAATCCATAATTTTTGTTAGTCTTGGGTATTGGCCAAAAAATTGTGTCAAAATTATATTTTAACCTGGTGGATTAGTTTAAAAAAAACGATATGATATTGTATCAAAATCGTATATGAGTACGGGTCTTAACTTGAATGAAGTGGTGATTAAAGCTCTTGTCTATTCATATTGTGTTATCACACCACTAATATCGTATAAAAAATCAAAAATTGAAAATAAAAATATATTAATTTAATCCAAAATTGAGAATATTGTATTTTACTCTCTTTTTTAATTAGGAAAAAAAATGTTAACTAAATAAAGATGAACAAAATTTATCAATTTCCCCATTAATGAATTTGAGGTGTTTTAACATCCAACACATGCAAGCCTTTGGTTTCACGTACTACAATTATATAACTAACTAACTAACCATGCAATTTTCGATTTGGTATCAAATCAATCCTCCTCTTCTAAAACCCTAAGAATCGTGCAATCTACATTGTGAAACGGAAGAATATTTTAGGTGTTAGAAGAAAAAAGATTTGAAGGATTTAGGGATCAAGGATCAAGAAAAATGAAGGGGTTGTTCAAGTCGAAACCTCGGACCCCGGTGGAGATGGTGCAGCATCTGCATGAGCTTCTTGTTTTCGTTCTCGGCAACACCGAGACCCGGGAAAAGAAACGAGCAGAGAAGGTCGGTTTTCGTTTTTTGATTCTTCTTTTTCCGCTAAGTATGTCTCAATTTTATGAAAAAAGCAGGTTGGTGTTTTGAATAAGATTTGTTAATTATTGTAGCAAATTTAGCATTGAATAATGGTTTTATATTATATGAATTGTGCAGATTGGAGAACTGGATAAACTGCTTTTGGATATAAGAACTGTTCTTTTTGGGGATGGACAGATAGAGCCAAATACAGAAGCATGTGCACAAGTAACCAAAGAATTCTTTCAAAAGGATACATTTCGGCTTCTAATCAATTGTCTTCCAAGTTTGGATTCTGGGGTAAGTATCAATAGATGAACCTTTTATTTTTCTTTTTTTCCGTAATTATTGAGTTTCGCTCCTTGAAATTGATTTGCAGGCACGTCAAAATGCTACCCATGTGATTGCTAATTTACAAAGACAAAGGGTGAATTCAAAAGTAATTGCTTCTGAGTATCTGGAAAATAACTTGGATATCATGGATATTTTGGTACCAGGGTAAGATTTTATTATATTTTTTCTTGAATCCGAGTAATATAGGATATTGGTATTCGAATCCGTACTCGGATACTATATTTGAACGATGATTGTATTGTTTTGACGTGGTAATCAGTTATGAAGACAGTGATATTGCTTGGACATATGGTGCAATCTTAAGGGAGTGCATCCGCCATCAGAATGTTGCTAGGTAAGAAAGAAAGAAGGTTAATTTGTGATTTTGTTTCCAAATTGTTCGATAAAAAGCTTCTTAGAAATGTTATTCTTGCTAATAATGCTAAAACTTTATATCTGAAAAATAAAATTTCTGGCCGATGATAGATGAAGATCAAATATATCAATTAATACGCTTAGCTTAATGTTGTGTATAAAAAAAGGGTATTAAGCTCTTCAACACTGATTTGCTGCAAATTCTTTCGTAATCCATTATATGCCAAGAATTAAAAGGAATATAGGTAAAATCTTTTATCATATTCCATAGCTGCTGATTTGCATACACATAACTGATCTGTTAATAGATTCAGGTTGAGTTTAAAACCTTCTAATATGACTTATTATAAAACTAAGGGGAAAAAAGGGCTTAAATGATACTTTTGTGGGTTGATTTTACAGGTATGTCTTGGAATCAGATCATATGAAGAAGTTTTTCGGATATCTGCAAAATCCGAATTTCGACATTGCTTCAGATGTTCAAGCCACTTTTAAAGTTGAGTATCATTTTGTCTTTTCTTTTCTTTTCTTTTTTTGTCCTTCATTGTTCTTGCATATGTGTGCTTTATTTGTGCCAAAGAACATACAAATAAACTGATCTGACTGACACAAACACATTTCTGCAGGAGCTTTTGACAAGGCATAAATCCACTGTGGCTGAATTTCTTTCTGCAAATTATGACTGGGTAAAGTGTTGTATTCCACACACACACACATGCACACACATATATATTAGTATCTATGTTAAAATTATTTCCATGTATGATAGTAGCGAGTAATGTAAGAACATGTACTTTCAGAGGTATGAATTCATGATCCTTGTGTTTTGAATCATATCATGTTCATTTTGGTTGAGACATAGACGAACCGCGGTAGTTGTGGTCATGGTAGTACTTAACAGTAAAACATCATACTATGATTATATATGTATATATACATGTAAAACATGGTTGTGAGTTAATCATTACAAAGTACTGCTAATCAATCACACATCAACTGCAGTAAATATCGATAGTGAAAAAAGCCGAAACCGCAAAATAACAATCATAACATCATATTGCAACAGCTAAGATCAAAGTTATTCTAATTCGGGTTTTATATATTACATGCTAAATACATTTCTTTCTTCCCTTTCTTACAGTTTTTCCGGGAATACAATTCACAATTGCTGCAATCCGAAAGCTACATAACCAGACGACATGCTGTGAAGGTATATCAGATGATTGTTGTTGGTGAAATGTATTAAGAACTTTGGGTTTTCAAATAAAACTAAGTTTACTAACTTCATAGTTGTTGCTTTTGATGTTGAAGCTCCTTGGAGATATGTTGTTAGATCGCTCGAATTCCGCTGTGATGGTTCGTTATGTGACTTCCTTAGATCACATGAGGATCATGATGAATCTTCTTAGGGTACTCTTTGCTCCTTTAATCACTAACACCTTTTTCTTTACCATATTACTGTATATATACATATATAATATATGTTTCGATGTGATCATTTTGGTTCATCAATGTGCAGGACTCAAACAAGACAATAAAACTGGATACATTTCATGTGTTCAAGGTGAATGATGATTTTGCTACGTATATTTTGATTGGTTAGAGTGTAAATAAGAACTTTTCTTTTAAATATAAAGCTTGAATCTTGCTTGATCATTGTATAATTAAATAAGTCGAATTCCAGCATCTAATACTTGACTCAAATAATTTCTAACCTAATAAAAAAGAAATTCTTAATTTGTATTGAAGAAATCTCAATTAGAACATAGACAACATAGTTTTGGAATAAAGCTTAATCATCACATAGCTTGAATCCTATTTGCAATTGCAGATTTTGCCCTTTTATTATTTATTTATTTATTAATTTTCACTATTTCGTAGTTATTTGTGGCAAATCATAATAAGCCTCCGGAGATCATCAGTGTCCTTGTCACAAATAGAAGCAAACTTCTTCGATTTTTTGGCGAATTCAACATTGATAAAGGTAATATACATATATTGAATTTTTTTAAGTATTAAATATTGTAAATAAATGGTATATATATATATATATATATATATATATATATATATATATATATTGCAGAGGATGAACAGTTTGAAGCCGATAAATCTCAGATCATCAAAGAGATTGCTACCTTGCAACCCACGGATCGTCCATGCCAAGATTTAGATTCTTTCTAATATTCCATGTTAAATTTTCTTGCATTCTTTTATTTATTTATTTATTTTAGCTAAATTATTAATTGTACTATACTTAATTCATGCATGTTGTTTACATTACAGTTTCATATTTAGGAAGTTTCCAAATTATTTTACAGATGCATAGTTTCTTTTTATTGTAATTGCGGATGTTATTGTGGTAATTGTAAAAATTATTATCATGAAATTCTTTTTTATTTATTTTAAAGTATTTTACTGATAAAAGGAAAAGAAAGTTTAAATATATCATAAGTCCCTATTCTTTTTAAAAATTTAGAATTTAACTCTTGTACTTTTATTTCTAAGAATTCAGTCTCTCTAGTTTTCATATTTCAAAATTCAAGTTCAACTGTCGAAACCATTTTTTTAAAAAAAATGGGGATCGACTTTGGTTTTGAAAGTGAAAATTAAAATGAGAGTCGCCACCGATCTTGATTTGGTGTAGTCGGATCACCTTTGCTTTAATAAAACAATTTTAATTTACTAAAACAGCATTTTGGTCTACGAAATCCAAGAGAATAGGTTCGGGAGTCGATTACGTGCGAGGAAAGATTAGCACTCTCGACACGCCCAAAAGTTGGTACCGAATTGATTAGTTAATGTCTTAATGTCGAAAATTGAAAATCGGGAATGAATTTGAAGTACGATCCCTTTTTATTGATGTCGATTTAAAAACGCTTGAATTAGCTCGAAATGATTGCTAAAGATTTTCTTGTCTCGAGATATCGGAGTATCACATCCCGTAAGTTAGGACACGATACCATGAACTCCCGAGCGCAAGTTTGTCTTTAATTTTAATTGGATTTCCATATGTTTTAAAACTCGAAAGGATATTTGACTATTTAGAATCAATGAGATAACCGAAATCCCGTAAGTTAGGGCACAATTTTTCGATGTTCCAAAACGCAAAGCATTGCCTTATTTTAGAATTTAAAGAACACGAGTGAAATTCTAAAGGAATATTCGATTATTTTGAACAAACAGGAATCGTAACCCAGCACGATAGGGCATGATTCCCCGAGTTGTCAAACATCGAACATTACATTTGTTTTAAAGAATTTTTAAAGACATTGGTGAAATTCCAAAAGAATATTCGATGGTTTTGAACGAACGGGAAATCGCAACCCAACACGATAAGGTACGATTCCCGAGTTGCCGAACATCGAACATTGCCTTTGTTTTAAAGAATTTTTAAGTGAATAATCATAAAACTGGCTTAAAACGCATTAATTTTACTTGAAGTAAAATAGAATAATTGATTTAAAACAAAAAAAAAAGTCACAAATTACAAAGTAGCATTTGTAAACAAAAAAGGAGTGAAATTATAAACATGGGACAATGCGCACAAATGAAATACTATATTCGACGAAAAATAATAGTATAAACATAAAAAATGAATTAATCAACACATCATGGTAATGAGTTCATATCTTACTTAAGACATTAATAAGAAACCAAAATATAACTTACCACAAAAACATATTAGGAGGAAATAAAACAAATTTTCAAATATAAATGAATAACAATTAAAATGATAATGCAAATGAAGAGTAAACAATATGCAGCAGTTATGTATGAAATGAAATGAAAACTAAAAACAATACATAATATATAAAACAATACGGATAATAGGAGTCAATATAATGTGTAACAATTCAAAAGCCACTAATAAAAATTTAAGGTTTGAAATGATTTACATATATATGAAATAAAACTAAGAACATGTAAATGAAGATTAAAATAAATATTGTAAAAGAAGAATTTTAGAGCAAATAACATACAAAAATATTTTAAAAACAAAACATATCTATTTAAAGGTGATGATATACAGACAATAATAAAAAACATAAACAATATATAATGAAAATATAATAAAAATAAAAATAAACAATATACATGACAAAATGACAAATCAATATAGAATATAACAATATATACATGAAATAATCTTGAATAACAAGGAAATAATAAAACATACTTTTAAAGAATAAACTATTTACGTAATAAATTTGAAAGGGACAAAAATAAATAAATTTAAAAGAAATTATATGTGTAAAAGAACATGGAACTAATAATGTGTATGAAATAAAACTAATTTTGTCATAAATCATATATGTATTAATATAAATTAAATATAAATTAAATATTATACAAAATTTAAAAAACGATATGATATACAAGGTAATTTCAAAATAATAGTTTTATGATTTTAAAAAGTAAATTATCAAAGTAATTTAAAATGTATATAAAAAATGCTAAACGAATTAAAAAAAATGAACTATACAAATTAAAAGGACTCAATTAGAATAAAAATAAACTAAAAGGATATTTAATAAATAAAATACACTGCTGAAATTAAAGGAAGGACTGAAGTACAATGCGCTCCAATGCTCCGGGACCTAAACTGGCAATATACCAGACCCAAAACGCAGAGCTTAGGTTCGGACCTGACTGCAAACATGCGCAAGTTACAGGGATAGTTTAAAAGAACAAAGAAATACAAATGTAAACTGATTGAAAGGTAGCGCAAAAGAGGAAGGGCTTAGCGCGGAATTAACCCTTTCATACAAAGAAGTGCAGATTTGTTTCCCTTTGAAACGGTGCCATTTCACTTGCAATTAAAAAACAAAAAAAAACAATTGGATTCTGCCATTTTCTTTACTAAAGTATATACCAGACCCCCCTTTTTCTACTACCCTTCACCTTGGCTGACTCTTAGGCTTCACCGGCGCATAATACGCCTCCACCACCGCCGAGGCTTTCACCGGATCCGCAAGGATCCGTCGACTTCAGACCGGAGAAGCGGGCTTTGGCTAAATCAACACTGAACGAACCGGTAAGAGAGCTTTCTTCCTCTCTTGTTTATATGTTTCAGAATATGTTTGTGAAAAAAAATAAAAATAAAATAAAAGATATATATAATAAACAGAAAAATAAAAAGAGGAATTTACACCTCTTTAAACTTCAGTTTTTTATTGATTTCGTGTTTCTCCTTTTTTGGATCCAGAAGCAGCCGAAGAAGAAGAAGCATTATACGATGTTCGTTAAAGTTTTTATAGGCATATTACAACTGTCTATCTTCTATTATTTTTTCTTTCATTGTCTGTTTCTGTGTTGTTTTCTTTTGTCTCTGTTGCGTGTTTCTTTTGCTTTGCAGGTGTCAGAGGGTTGGTGGTACGGGCGCCGATCGGCGGTAGCAGGGGAGGTGGTAGCGTGTGGCGGCTGGCTTAGGTAGATTTAGGGTTTCTGTTTGGCTTTAGTTCTTGGGCTAGGTGGGCTAGTTTTTGTTTGGGCTGTTGGTTTAATTTGTTTTTGGGTGTAATAGGGTGTATTGGGTTTGGGTCTGGTATTGGTTCATTGGGCCCGGTCTAATTTGGGCATTTACATCAACTATTGACATTTTGATTTTTTTTTGTTAGATTTATTGGTATGACATTTTGAAATAAAAACTACTCACTTGGTACCCATTGAAATAAAAAAAATTTGTTCACTTGATAGTCATGTAATTAAAAAATGATATTGTATTTAACCTGAAGTTAACAAAAAAATTAATAATGTTAATAGTTGGACTTGAATTTTGAAATTTGAAACCAAATTCATAGAAATAAAAGTATAGAGATTAAATTTAAAATTTTCAAAGAGTACAGAAACTTATGATATATTTTTAATATTTAAAAATGAAACATGTATAATATTTATACAGTTGTACCAAAAATTATATCGAATTATTTGATAGAATTAACAAAAATAGATATTTGAAAAGTAAAAAGGATTATATATGATTGAATTATTTAATGGACTAAATCTATCAAAAGCATGTAACTAAAAATACACATTTCAAAAAATAAAGGGATTAGAAATAATTAAATTATACATATGGACTTAATCTGTTAGGAACAAGTAATAAAAGGACGTTAAATGCAATTTGGCCTAAAAAATAAGATGAAAAAACAATGAAGCGAAGGACCTGGCTGCCAGCAAAACTTTAGAAAAGTAAAGGGATTAGAAATGATTAAATTATAACATATGGACTTAATCTGACACAAATGGGTTATATAAGGACGTTATATGCAATTTGATAAAAAAAAAAGCTTGTACTTAATTTGTCAAGAATGGGATTCGAACCCATGCCCTTTCGGACCAGTACCTGAAACTGGCGCCTTAGACCAACTCGGCCATCTTGACTTTGTTGATTTTTTTCATCTTTTTTATTAATCTTATTGTTAGAGAACGACCATCCGTTTACTGCGCAAACCGTTTCCAACTAGTAGTAGGCATAATGGTTTTAGAGTCGGATTGGATGAAAACGAGAATGAAAGATGATTTTAGTAGTCATCAGTGTTTTTCTTATGCATTTTGATTTTCTTCAAAGCTTAATGCCCCATCAATTTTTTTAAGCACTCATATTCAATATCATTGTTGCATTACAACATATGTATGGAAATATAACCCTCAAAATATCCTTCAAACACATACCAAACTTAACAAAAAAAAAAAAAATTTAAACATCGATACATCTGACAAATCTTTATGACAGTGACTTGAGGCCCCTGATTCTAATGAATGGCTATTATTTATACACGAAACATTTACACTATGTTACTCAGACTCGGATATGTATCTCGAATACAGGTATACATCCAACCCAGTATGTTGAACTTTTGCCCAGTTTTTCTTTTTGTTCTTGGAGGGTTATATCTCTAAATCTGTACCCTAAATGCAACATAACATAGCATTTAAATATGCCCCATATATAAGTTAAAAGCAATGCAATTGCTTACCAAACTGATTGAGTTATGAACATGGCTTGCATATATATAGTTTCAGAATATTGAGAGGTAATAAAAGAAGGAAATAAATAAAAAAATCAATTCAAATAGTTCATTTCATAAAGAAAGATTCAATGGAAAAAGAACCTGCATATATATGTTGTAAATTATTCAAGAGGGGACCCTAGATGGGTTTAGCCCTTTTTAATCCCTGCCTAATGTTTCACACTAAGTATATCAACAAGAACCTCAAGTACAATCTGGCTGAAACACGACCCCAAAGATCGCCACAGCCATCACTGAACATTAGTCCATTTCGTGTTATGCATCGCCGTCTCACATGAGATGTATGATACATTTTCTGATTATATCCCGCAATCTGATTTTACATAATGAAAAATCCGAACAAAAAAAAAAAAGGTAACTTGAAACTCAAGCCTTAACACAAAATGCCTTGTGATTTCTATATCTAAATCTTAATTCCCTGAAACAGGCAACCCAGTTAGCTCAGATAACCGACTTTCTTTTATATTCGACGAGGGAAATGCGCAGAATTCACAGATTACCTGCTTCACAAGATTATCTTCACCTACACTATTGTGATAAACCAAAAGAATCTTCTAGGTTGCAATTCCTGAACCAAGAGAAAATCGAAATGTATAAGTTTCTATAAACCAATGAGTGCATTCTACAAAATAACAAAGAGAAAAGCTAAATGTGCAATTTTTACTCTCTGTGGTAAGTATCTTTGTATAAGAGAACTACGTACTATCTTCATACACCATTTTCAACATTAATATATCATAGCTTAAAAGTTTAGTAGCGTTAATAATTCAGTGAAAACTTCATTTATCTCTATTTCTCTTGTCCCTTCTTTGAAGATTCAAAACTTCATTAAAAGCTACCAAAATGTTACAAAAATTGTCAAAAGTAAATGATATACACATCATTATATATAAATATATATAAAGAAAACCAGACACAACCATATGGTCATTATGTTCAAAAGTTGTCGATCAATCTAGACTGGCATGGTTTATCAAAAAACTAGCATGTCATGCAACTGTTAAGAAATGAAAGAACATATTATTAAGAGGAATGTGCTGTCAAATTTAAGAGTTACACCCAAAGAAAGATAGGTAGCAGAGTCCGCAAACAAAAGTTTTAGAGGTACCATTTAATTATGCTTCTACAACACTTAGTAAACCAAACTCCTATGAACATCAAAAATATTTCTTTATAACATTTAACAAAAAATTTCCTCAAGCTGAAAATCATTGACAGAGAGATCAAGGATGTTAAGGAAAAAGTCTCACCTCTATTTGCTTGTCTCTTATTAACATTATAACCACCAATAAAACCAGGAGAACTTTTACGCATAACATCAGAAGTGGCACTATCAAGTCCATAGCCGAAAGTGCCAGAACTGTCTCGCACAGATGTTGATGATTGCCAAGTGGTATCCCCATAAATGGAAGCACTTGCAGAAAGGTTTGCAAAGGATGCATCATAACCACCATTCGATGCTGTATATGATGATGCTGGTACCACATTGGTCCCAATGTTTCTCTCATACCCTGCTGTTCCTAACCCAAAGTTGTTATCACCATTTCCATTGCCAAAATTCACACTATTGCCAGAAATGTTATCCCTTCCACCTTGACCTGAAATGGCAGAAGAACCCCAATTAGTTCCACTGTTTCCCAAGGCATTTCCTCTTAAACTCCCACTTCCAGATCCCATATATGCACCGGAACTAGCAGCATTTGTGTTGTAATTAAGTCCCCCATTTCCCCCCCAAAGATTCCGAGTCGCTGAGCTGAAAAAAGAAGTACTACCTCCACTACTTCTATCATGCCCAATAGGACTATCAAGTCCATTTGTATTACCATTATAGTACGGGTTCAATCCCTGTCCATAGCTCATGTTACCACTAAAATTTGCACCATTTCCAAAATTCAGGTTCAACCCTGGCTCAAAGTTCATGCTTATTCCATAACTGGCACCAAAAGGAGAAAACCCACTTCGACCACCAGCAACTGCGCTGAATTTACCATCCATCCCAAGTCCATAGCCACCTACACTGCTTGGAGCATATCCCAGAGTGTAGCCATTAAAAAAGTTGTTGACCCTATTCAGACCATAGTTATATCCACCTAAGGGGCTGCGACTAGGACCAGGTGATAACTCTCGGGGAACTGCTCTTTTAACCTCAACCATTTTACCATTCAGTTCATGGAAATTTTTTAGTAACACTTTGTCAACCGCCTCTTCTGAATCATAAGTGATGAATCCGAAACCCCTCGGTCTTTGGGTGTTATGATCATACATAACCACAACGTCTATGATATTCCCAAACTGATCAAAATACTTCTTGAAGTCACTCTCCGTGACTGTCGAGGTTAAGCCTCCTACAAAAATCTTTCTTGTGGGACCTGGACTAGGTGAACCATGGATGCTACTAGTGCTTCTACTCATAATATTCTGGTCATCCCTAGGAACTGCCTTTTTTGCCTCGACCTGAGAGCATAAGTAACTCAGAGATGAAAAATCAAACTTAAACATCACTTACTCTTTCTTTGAGCTGATAAGTAATTATACTAAACCAACAGAATCACAAACATTATGTGAATTCCTGCAATGAATAGTACACTGAACAACACTAATCTAGGCAGGTATGCTTAATGAACTTACTTACCATCCTGCCATCAATATTGTGTTTCTCCTTGATAACTCTCTCAGCAACAGCGGGGTCAGCAAAAACAACGAAACCGAAACCACGAGCACGCCCTGTGGTCCGGTCCTTCATGATCACTGCCTCTACTACTTCACCAAAACTACTGAAATACTCCTTGAGACGGTCTTCATCGGTGCCCCAAGATATCCCACCAATAAAAAGCTTACTGCCACTCTCCGACATCTTTTTCTACATTGCACAAAAAGCTAGTTCCATCAATAAAAACTTGAAACATTATCCAGTAATGCAAATCAAATCAAAACATCAATAGGCCAATCAAAAAGCCAATACCAAAACATTGCTTCTCAGTGACTCAAATTAAAAATATCGCATCAAAATTGTGTCTTTTATCGATTATATTAATCCAAATACAATAATGCAGATACAATTCATACCTTCTTATTTTAACAAGAAAATTGTAATCCGATTCGAAATTTGGAAACAAACAAACAAAAAAAAACCAGATCCTTCCACAGACAATCAACTGGTCAAGAAAGAATTTAACTTAACCTGCAATTCAGAAATGAAAAAGAAAAATAAGAATAAAAAAAAAAAGAATACCCAGATTGATGATCAATCAGGAAACCGATATAGAAAATTTAAGCAAAATATCGAAAACCCAAATCCAGATTCAACCAGAGAAGAAAAACCCACCGATCAAAAGAAAGCCAAGTGCCAAATCTAGCAAAAAGAAAAAAATACACACTAAGATCTGAGAGGAGGCAGAGTAAGAATAAGAATAGAAGAGGCTAATTCCATCCTCTTTTGGCCCCTTCACATAACATTTCCTTCACTTTATTGTGTATTCCTGTATTATAAAAATCACAACTTTTTAAAAAAAATTTACAAAAAAAGAAAATTGACACCCCGAAATTCAGATTCAGTTAACACGAATATTTATTAAATTTATGTTCCATTAATGCATCGATCTAAGAAAAAAATAAAAATGGAAGCTTTGTTTTAGACAAAAAGAATATGCATATACTAATCACTATTTGAGAAAGAATTTACATGGAGAGAGAGCCTGTAAAAGAAGCCGTATTTCTTAAATATTTTTATATTTTAAGGATTTGGTTTACAAATTTTCTAAAGGTTTCTTATTTTGCAGTAAAAAACTGTAAACGGAATATATTTGGTAAGAAGAGATTTGGATTGTCGTCATGCATGCATGAAAGTTTCACGCTGGGCTTTTTCAACATTTATGTGGATGGATTCTTTTTAATTATATCATAATCATTTAATGAGCGGACTTGAATTTATATATTTCTAGTAATAATTCAATCTAGTTTTGAAGGTCATCTGAAGGTATAATCGTCTAGAGCTCAAGGTTAGAAAGAGGTTTAAAATATTATTTTTAATTTTAAGGTTTAAAATTTTTTTACCTTTTAAAATTAAAAATAATTACTAATTTTAAGGAGTCTAAAAAATTAATTTTAAGGGCATAAAAGAATTTTACCAACTTTTAAGAGATCTAAAACAATTTTTCTTCAACTTCTAAAGAACTTAAAACCTCATTTTATTGTTTTGCCTAGGACCCATAAACGTTTAGAACAAGTCTAATAACAATATATCATTTGAACTAAGACCCAATCAGTCAATCAATTATAATTTTTAATTTATCAAATTTTGAAATTAAAACTCTTTTTATAAAGTATGAAATTGCTTATTATTTGATTTAACATGTATATTGTTGGTGATTTAATCTTAAAGCATTTGAGCCATATAGTGAACTTTTCTCGTGTCTATTTATGTTGAAGATAAGACTTGTTTTATAAGGTTGTGAGAAATAACAATATTTTTAAAAAATTTAAATTCTACTAATAACTTTTTATTATATTCAAAATTATAGATTATTTTTATAAGATTAAATGTAATCTTTATATTCTTTGAATATGTTAATGTCAATACTTATAATTTTCTAATTTTAAACTTTCAACAATCACAGTTAAATGCATTTGATTAAAATTAATTTTGTACTATGTATAAAATTATAGATTTAATCAATTTTTTAATTTAATTATTTTTAATATCTATATTTTTAAATTTTTAATTTTTAATCTTAATGTAAGGTTAAATCCATAACTGAATTTTTTTAAAATAATACATGAAAGTAGCAAACTAATATAATATTATATATATGGTAATATATTTAGGATAGGTAAGAATTTGAATATGATAATTTTTCTATAAATCAAAACACATATTTGAACTATATAAAATAAAACATTTAACATAAATATTTTAAAATAAATAGAAAGTTTAAGTAGATTTAATTTGATTTATAATAAGTATTGGGCAAAATAATAAAGATAGATCGCAGTTATAAAAGAGAATACAAATTTAAATTTTGGAGAATATATTATTAAAACAGACTGATCAATCCAATGGACCTTAACAACGGCTCTATTTCCCTCACAGAATTTGACCAGAAACCACCATCATTGTTAAATCCCTTTTTTACCCTCATCAAACCCACAAATTCTCCGCTAATTAACAGAAAAATTGTCCACGATTTGTTCTCTTTCGATGGGATGAATCGGGGGACATTGCAAACGTAAGCAGGATCATGCAGAAGGCTTTACCAGCGAACACTAAGTCCTCCAAAGACCCCAAAGAGACGGTCCAATAATGCATTTCTAAGTTCAAGTTTCGTCACTGGCGAAGGTAGAGGGGAAAAGGTTGTAGCCATCAAAAGATTAAGCTCTCAGTTCACCACTTCTCATATCCCTCAATCTCCTCTTCAGTTTCTGGAACCATTCGCATTAGCACAATGAAGCTGAATCATTAGGCCAATCAGGAAGAAACATATATATATATATATATATAAATTGTTTAACGAAGGTTGCAATTTGGGAATGAAGAAAGGTTACATACAGATGGTGGGAGTCTAACCCAAGCTTGCTTATTGAATGAACTAACTGGATCATTTTAACCTATATATATTTTATCTAACAGCAGTATACGCATGACATGTATGCACATGTATGTACATATGCTCTTAGCTATATGGTTTAAATTCCCTATATCTCATGAAATTATCATATTCTGTGTACTACAACATGCAGCATCTAATAATATTTTTGCACTTATGAATCCTTGTCGTACTCGGACCTTATTCACTGAAATTAACTGGTGGGATTTGATAAGAGAGAATATGAAACAGTTCTTCAATTCTCAAGCAACAGGGAAGTGAGCACTTCACTTGTATGGTTTCATACCCTTTATTTCTTCTTTAAAGTACTCATGCCCGACACACATATGCATATATGCGTGTTGATATATGGAAAAGCTTAGAGAAAGTCTGTGTTACTACTTTCACTCGGTAACAAGGGTACAAGACTGAGCCTAACCACATTACTTACTTAAAACTCAGGATTCACTCGACAGGAGTTGAAAAAACAGATTATGAATTATTGGTTGTAAAACAAGCGTCAATGGTGATGCACCAAGCACCTTAAACATAAATCTTTAAGGCAAAAGGGTAGTCTTACATATTGAGCACGATATAGTATTTTCTGCTCACTTGTGCATAAATCTACTGCTAGCTGTTTCAGAAACACTCCTCTATTCTGTTGTTCTTGAGATGTTATATCCAAATCCATGGAGCCACTTTCCTATGCAAAAAATTAAATTAAATTAAATAGTGGCACATTAACTTGAGGTATTTAGATATCAGACCTAATTCAGTTTTGTCAAATAAAGAGTTTCTTCTTGTTATGGTAATTTCAATCCATGTACATGTACAGTTTTTCAAGTTCTCAAAAAAAGATTTCCACGAAAAAAATTTGGAAAAGAAGATGCTTCCAATTTCCCTCTTACCCTATGTTACTCAGACTCAGGAGTGAGTATCAAACATGAAAATGTGTCCGATACAGATATGTTAATTTTTTTTTTTCTAATTTTTTTCATGTATCTGGGAGCCTAAAGGATAATATTCCATACTCATATTTGAAAATGTGTCGGAAACAGGTAATTTAAGGGAAATGAAGAATCAGACAATATGCTCCTCACCTTCAAGAATTTAGAATACTTTGATATGCTTGATTCACAACTGTCAAGAATAAATTGCAGTGCTTTTTCTTCAATTTCAGGGTATCTTAAATCCTTCCTGATAATAGATTCATTGGATGCCATAGCAGCCATCTGAAGAAGCAATCTTTAAGAATTCAATGCTTAAACTTTGAGCCTGGGATTTAGAAGGTAGAGAGTTTTCAAACCTCCTCAAACTGCTTGCTCATGCTTGGAGGGCTGACTGTTAGGTAAGCATATGCCATTAACTCCAATGGCCAACCACTGATTTGTATAGGATAACACTGAGAACTGCTACAAAAGATTCACGAGAATGAAACAATCATTAATAATGGAATAAATTTGATTTTAAATCAACAAATCAAACCCAAAACTCGAGGAAATATATATGTATCCAGCTTACGCAGACAATCCATGCTTCATCAAAGCTTTCAATTTCTGCTTATAACATTTGTCAGATATTTTAAGGGATAGAGGTAGCTCTACTGAATCATTAAGATTTGTGCCCTGTTTTGGAACAAATCCATAAGATAATAGCAGCTCTGCATTAGATTTTTTGCCATATGATATGAAAACCTGCATAAAATAATGCAAGTAACCAGTCATCTATAAGACATTTTAAACTTTCCGGTCCAGAAATCTAAATATTGAAGAAGTTCATGTGTACAACAGGCTAGCCTGAAAGTCTATGATCATTATAAAACGTTACTTTTAAGGATTAGTCCTAGTTCCAAAATGTATAGATCGAGCAAAATCAGTTTGGATACACAAAGTGTGCATATGCGCATCACATACGGCCATTACCTTTAACTTATTTTGGTTTGTAGGGCTCACAATTATATCCCATTATCTTCCTTTTCCTTTCAATATGAGTTTGATGCACACTATAGGCTACATGCATTCATGTTTTCTATATGCAGCAGGAAAATATCATGCATATACCTATGTGCATTTATAGTAAGTTTTTTTCCCCTTCTCATGAAGCTTCCATATCTGAATACCAACAAGCTCTCTTGCAGGAAGTCTGTAATCTTTTAAGGCATATCATTGACAAAACCAAGTAACAATATAAGTTTTACGTACTGTGTCCCCCTGATTTTATTATTGCTCCAATTATCTCAATGTCCCAGAGATCAAAGAACATAATATAATATATATTTACTATCGGGATCTGATTTACCTGCTCACCTGGCTGATATGCCCGATCAGTTGTAAAGACAACTGCCTGTGATGATTTGTCATAATTCAAATATGTTTCCACCTGAATCAGCAAAAACAGATAAGAGCACTCAGGTTAGCATAAACACCCAATTTTATCTAGGTTCTTTTAACCCGAAGTTAGTATTTGATTTTTGCAAATTATGGCAGTTATATATCTCACAAGCATTTTTAATAGAGAAAGACCTCTCTATACCTCACAGCTATGATTGAGCATATCTGCCCAAGGAACCAAGGCAACCTTTCCATCCATTGAATATAGGTATACCTGTGTTTAACAGAGAAATAAAGATTTTAAAGCTTCCATTCTTCTTTTGTACATTGTCTTAAACCATAAGTTTTACATGTAAGAATTTTATATGATGGATATATATATGTGTATATGTATGTATAAGTGGTATCAAAGTGAACTTGAAAGTACTGCATCCCTCTTTGGTTGGATTTAGTTTGAACTGACAAACACAGTTGAGGTTAACATCCATTATAACATTTCAAAGTAGACCTGCTTACCAATCGTGATAAGAGAATGCCAAAAGACCATCTGAAAGTCACCAAATTGAATACCTGCAAATAATTTATACTGCAAAATAAGTAGAGAGCTATATGTTGTTCTGACTCCTCATTTTTCTTTAAGTACTCATTTCCAACGCATATTTGAAATAGGTATGAGGATATGATCCTCTAAGCACTCTCCAAATACATGTATATCTTGAAAAAAATTTGAAGATATCCGTGCTAGACATATACCTATATCCAACAACTTTGATCTAAAATCTAAATTTAAAGAAAGCAGGATATTTGCAAAAAGGGGTTGATAAAACAACCTAAATGCAAGTAAAGTTGAATTACTAAAAACATATACTTCCTTTACTAGTTTTTTTTCTTAAAGAGAAACAAATACTTGGATAAAACAAGATGCTATTTCCTTACTGATTGAACTTACACACACACATATATACGGGTAAAGATGTTTCATCGCAGAAGCTTCATAAAGTGGTAGCATCAGAAGCAGATCATTAGAATAACGCTTCAAATTGCACTAACATAGCAGAAAACTAGTTTTGCATTGTAGAGCTATGTTGCTTTGACTTTTTGTTTCCAACACGCATTTAGGTAACGTATATGGATCTCAAAGGATGCTCCATAGAAAAACATAAAAAAACTTTAAACTTCCTCGTGTCTGACACTCACATCTGAGTCTGAGTAACATAAATATGGAGTAAGTACCTCTTTAGGGAATAAATGAGGGTGCTTGGAAAATATCCTACGTCTTAAATCGTCGAATCTACATGAAACATGAGAACAATTTATTGGAAGCAAATTAGAAATTTTTATACTCAATAACTATGTTACTCTAATTCAGGGATTAGAGTCAGATTCAGGTTTGTGTCCGACACGATATGTTCAATTTTGTATAAGAATCATACCCATACTCATATCCAAATATATATTGGATAGAGATTTCAGTCATGAATACTTTAAACAAAATGAAGACTAGGAGCAATATAGTTCTAGGAATATAAACCAATAACCCAATATGAACCAAGTAATGGTTGAGAGTCATACGTTCCAGTAATATCAGCAATTCTTTATCTGCGATGCTTTGAGATACCTGTCTAGTTCTGATCGTCTCCTGAAACAATACAGAGAGACTATAGAGGGAAAATCTGAGTAACCCCTTTATGCATAGCAAGGTAAAACTCTTGAGAGTTCAAGCATGCCACCAAGTAGTCAAGGCCAGAAAAGAATCTTTGTTCTACTTGGGCTCGAGTTCAAGTGTCAGATATGGGTCTTTGGCTGACATGTATTATTCAAAAAATTTCAAGATTTTCATGTGTTGAAAGGTCTCTGAAAGATTATATCCTCGTATTTACTATTCATGCTCAAGTATGTATTGGACACGAATATTTAAAGAAAAATAAAGAGATGAAACTCACCAGTGTAAAAGAGAATAGGGTTCTCGAGGTAAGGAAGATATATAATTGCTCCATCTGGAAGATTTCTGGAGATTTGCTTCACTAATAAGATAGGTTGCTAACAATGGCAAATCTGCAACATTTTGCTGTTTTAATACGTGACCAGCCACAGGTGAACTCCAATCCTAAGATTAAAGAACAATTATAACGTTAAAACCAATTAAAACTGCTCCAGTGTTATCTGATTGAAAATTTTAACTAAAAACCAATAAACCAAGATATAAAATACTCCTAGAATTGGTCATGAACAAAATCAGTTTTAATAACTCACTGAATCTGAAGTGATGAGAAGCGAGGGAGGCACAAAGAGAATCTTCTCGCCCCTGTTGATTTTCTTCAAAGCAACCAATCCTCTCTTTCCCATTTCCACTTTGTTTATCCCCACCTTTTGAGGAGGCAAGCCCGAATCCGACAACCAATTTTGAAGAGCCTCAGCATTCTCCAAGGAATCAATGTCGCAGCCCCAAGGCAGGGTCGTGTTCAACGACATCGTTTTGGTTTCGGAAATTGAGCGTTGAACCGAGCGTGCTCTCTTGAGATGAAGTGAAGGGTGACTGTGAGAGTAGCTTAGCTTGAAGTGGAATCGTGGAGAGAAAGTTGGAAGGGAGAAGAGGGTAGCGTGGAAGGTTCTAGAAGCTTCGGCCATGGCTGGGAACTTCGAAGGAGATTACGCGTTATCTGATTAAAAAGGAAAAAAAAAATCCTAAGCGCGACGTGGTGAAAATGGTGATTTGGCTTTGGTCGTTTTTGACAGTTACATCCAACTGAACTACAGTATCAATTTTAATCTAAAAATCATATTTTGTTTTATTACTTAAAATATTATTATTTTTCTATTATAACTTTGCTTCGTATGTATGATGAATATTCAATTTTACCAAAAATCATTTTAACCCTTTAGTTAAATTTTTTTACCTCCTAAATTTACATTGTCGATCAAATGACTAAAAATAATGAAACTATTAACTTTTATTGACTTTGTTGATATGGCAAACACAAGCATTGCAATCTAAATATCACATTAACAATTAATTAATTTTTAAATTTTATATAAAAATGTTTTAAAAATAAAAATATTTAATTTTTTAAAAATCAATTAATTGCCAACATGTTAACTAACATTTTTCTTCTATTTTATGATGATTTAACATATAATCCAAGTTTAAAAGCTAAAATTAAATGGAATATTAAAATATTTTTATAAAATTAAAAGTCTAAATAGATCATTATGACAGAAAAACCAACCTAGTAAATTGATGCCTATAAACATGATTAAAAATTGTTTAATTACAATGTGAAATAATTTCTACATGTAGTTTATTATTATAAAATTTATTTATCTTCAAATATCATTTTTATATTATTATATTCATCTTCTTTTAACGACAATAAATCATGCATTCATTTCATATTCGCATAATCCCTTAGATTATATGTCATATTGATAAGTTTTATGATATTTATCATACAATTTTTCATGTCATGATTATTTTGTTCTAATATGAGTTAAAAGATCCGAAAGCTTTAGTTCTTTATCTGATGCATTCTCAATGAAAATATGTAAATGGATAAACAATTTCTTTTTTATAAAACCTTTAATACAGCACTCTGTTGGATTAAGAACAAATAAATTCCCAAAAATAAAAAAAAATAAAAATAATAAAAAAATCTAGGGCACACAACTAGACCATCAAATCTGCAAGACCAAGTGTACCTATCACCCCCTATATTTCCCAAACTCTAATTTGCTTGAAAAATATTCCAACATAAATATCGGAAAGCTGTCTAAATACATGCCAACATTTGCATCCAAGTCCGAGAAAGCATCCACCACCGGAGCGTATATTATTATCACAAGCAACTTTTTATTCAGCCAAAACCAATATGTTTCATTGACTACTTCCTCAGGGTTAGCGTATAGGACCTTCTCAACAAACATTTACAAACCCTTTTGATCTGAACTATCTATACATTCCCCCAAAATGTGCACACACACAAGCTATCTATAGCTACAAGCATTTCAAGCCATCTAAGCTTAAATGCAATTTTGTTCAACGGTATGCTGCCATACCAAAAGCTTAAACTGAGTAGTTCAATTACCTCTGATGCATTGGCTTCCCCTGAAAGTTACCTACGACTTGAGATCCATATGCCAAGAAAAACTAGAATGTTAAAAGACGCATCCACCTCTGTAGGTGATCGACAATCTAGCGTACGATTACTAATTGCCTAAAAGTTACAGCCAAACCTCAAAAGTAATTCTAACTAAAGCTCAAAACAAGATAGAAGTCTTCGACTACAATGAAAAGGGAAAAAGAAACTTAAAGCAAAATACAGCAGCTACACTAAAATTCAAGTTTGCCATTTGATGAGAAGCTCTAGGCTGATGATGATCTAACTTGGGTTCTCTATGCAATGGACCGAAGACAAGCGAATCTAATTGTTCCTCGGATCTTTTTAGGTAGTGCTAACTTGCAAAAGTGCACAGTGCCTACCAAACCGTGCGACGAGAAATGCTGAAGATTTTGAAAACCTGGGGCAACTTCTATGGAAGATCTTAATCACGCTCTACCTTGAGTAAGGATGATAGCGACTACTGCCTCCGTATCTCGTTCTACTACCATATACAGGACCACCAAAACCAGCACCCGGGCCTGAATCATAACTACCACTTGAGCCTGAACCACCATAACTTCCATAGCCACCTGCACGTCCATATGCACCCATAGCACTCCCACTAAGCCCACCAGCATAGGAACCAAAGCTGCTAGAATAACCAAATGATGGATCTCCATGATAACCATAAAAACCACCACCACCAAACCCCCCATAACTACCACCAAAATCAGCACCAATACCAGCATAAGCACCATAATCTCCAAATCTACTGCCAAAACCTCCAAAAGACCTATAAGGAGCAGGACCATAACCACCATCACCACCATAATCACCAAATCCACCAAAACCATCATTGTATGAGCGTATATTAGATTCCCTACCATATCCAGGACCAGGTGCTGGGTTTGAGGCTCTCTTCGGTTCAGCCTTCTTGATTTCAACCTACAATAAAGAAGTAAGTCAATCTAGGTTTCCTTCACTGGTAAATTATCTTGCCTGCCTTGAGAAGGAAAGACTTAATAACAACAATAAACCTGCCCGAACACAGCTGAATTCAAAGTTGAAACACTAAATCTCTTAAAACCAACAGAAGTACACAATAATATTTAACTTGAGAATAACAATAATTGTTGCTTCCATCGACGGAAGAGTTTGACATGCCACTTCGCACTGTTTCTCCGCAAAGAATACATACATATCTGTTTACATCAGATTGAGTACTCACCTGAGTACCCTCCATATCTATCAAGTTTCCATTGGCCAGCATATTGTCAACCACTTCTTCACTGTCAAACACAATAAAACCGAAACCCCGAGATCGCTTCGTTGCGTGGTCTCGTATTATCTCATGTTCCACCACCTCTCCATACTTTGAGAAGAAATTCTTGAACTCATCTAAGGTTCAAACAGAAAAGAAAAGGAAAATATTAAACAAACAATATTCTCCCGTTAAAAGTATAAACAATAACAATTAGAAAAATAAACTTTAACACTTGATGTTACAAAAAGAAAATGTATAAAATCAAATATTAGACCTTCGGTAACAGATGTCAGAATCCCGCCAACAAATAATTTCTTTGTCTTGATGTCATTTGACTGCGAAGAACCTTTTGGGATTGTTCTCTTAATCTCAACCTGTACCAAATAATTAAGCCTTCATACAATATTGCAATTCAAAAACACTTCAAAAGTCTAACAAGCTCAAATCGAAATATCCAACCTTTCCACCAAAATACAAATATCACATTACAGCTAAACCCACCTAACAATATGGAGCTCACTTGTTAAGCATTGCATTACAAAGGACTAACATTTTCTTGTTCTTCCAATTTCTGCAACCTTAGCACCAAGAAGCTTAGCTCTACACAACTAAAATGCCAAAGAAGTAGCTAAACCCTAGGAAAACCAAAAACCTAGTTCTAAACCTTTTAATTTACTTCGACTCATCAATTTTCTTAAGTAACTATCCGTGTTTAATACGGGTCCAATACATATCTAGAAAAGGTATAGGGATATTATCTTCAAAAGGTAACTTCCAAATACGTGAAAACACTTAGGAATACTAAATATACTTGTATCCAACACTCATGCCCAAGTCTGAGGAAAATAGCTAAACTTATCAGAGCCAATAGTTTGTTTTAGCTTACTTGCTTGCCATTAATGACATGATCTTTTTGCATAACAGTGTCAACAACAGAAGGATCCGCAAAGGTAATGAACCCGAAACCGCGGGGGCGACCCGTATGCCGATCTTTCATAATAACAAAATCTGTAATATCCCCATACTTTTCAAAGTACTTTATAAATGTCTCTGAAACCACGCCCCCAAAAAAATAGAAAATTCAATAATTGAAGAACACCCATCAAAGGAAAACAAATAGAAACCTCAAAGAGAGTAATAAAAGAAAGAAAGCTCGGATCACCTGAAGTTGTATCCCTCGCTAAGCCTCCAATGAATATTTTCCTGCACATGAAAGAAGGGGGGACTATCAAATATCCAGAAAGGTTTGGAAAGATAAAACAAAGAGCACAAGGGTATAAATTTATAGTACCCAGGGCTAGCACCATCGTTGTCGTTGCTTCTTCTGGTACCCATGGAAGTTAGGGTTCTGAGATCTATGGGGGATAAAGAGAGAAATGAAAAGTGGGGCTAGGGTTTTACAGATTGGCAGAACTAGAAGGTAGGGTTATGAAATAGGAAGGAGAAAGGCGAACCACAAATGGAAAATCAAATTGTTTTGGTTTACATCGTTATTTGGTGTGTATTAAAGTAACTAAATTATACCCCTTTTTTTTTAAGAAATTTATTTAAAATTCCGTTTTTTTAAATATTTATTGGATTAGGTTGATTTTTTATTTTTTTAAATTATTAAGATTGGGTCAAAATAATGAAAATGTCGATGATTTGTAGAAAAAATGTTTCCATAAATGAAAAAGGCCCTTTTATGTATAGGTAAACATGATATAGGGTTAAATGAATTATAGTAAGTGAATCAGTATCAAACGAATTTCAAGTTTATATATCTAGTAGATCCGTCTAGGCGATCATACAAAGGGGATGATTTTAGATCGAAGCAATTTGATGAATTTCTTCTAAAAGTTCATATCAAAATAGTATTAGTTGATGAGATTTACTTCGAAAACAAAAAAAGTAAAGTTGAATTTTTTGGTTATTCTCTCAATTCGAATAAAATGCAACTGGATCTAATATGTATGACTTGGCTATCAAAATCTATATAGATAGAATTTATAGTGTGATCTCAAATGCAATTTCTATCGGACCTTTATCCTTTTTCTTTTTTTTGTTCATTAGGGTTTTTATTAGTTGGAACTTCTAGTTATCTTGGTAGGAATTTGATATATTTATTTCCGTCTCAACAAATAGCTTTTTTTCCCACAAGGAATTATGATGTCTTTTTATGGGATCGCAGACCTCTTTATTAGTTCTATTTGTGGTGCACGATTTTTTGGAATGTAGGCAATGGTTATGATCGATTCGATAGAAATGAGGGAATAGTATGTATTTTTCGTTAGGATTTTTCTGGAAAAAATCATCGCATCTTTCTACGATTCCTTATTAAAGATATTCAGTCTATTAGAATAGAAGTTAAAGAGGGTATTTATGCCCGTTGTGTCCTTTATATAGAAATTAGAGACCAGGGGGCCATTCCCTTGACTCATACTATGAGAATTTGACTCTTCACAAAATTGAACAAAAAGCTGTTGAATTGGCCTATTTTTTGCGCGTATAGATTGAAGTCTTTTTGAAATGAATTGTATAATAAAAACTTTCTCGTCAGGAGGAAAAAGCTCAATCCAAGAATCCTCTTTTTTCTATAACAAAACTAAGCTGAAATTTTTTCAGAATGCCCATTCAAACCAAAGCGGATGTATACGGAAGAGTCATAACATAAAAAAATTGTTTTTTTTTCACAAAAATAGTTTTTTATGCGTCTGTAAATGTAAAATCGCTTAACTTGATTCAGTAACAAAATAAGTAAGAAATCGAAATATTGGATTCATCTCATATATCAAAGTATTTCAAAATAAAGTCTTTCGCATTTTATTTTCAATATTTAGAATTGATACGTTAGATAAAGATAGATCATATCTTGTAAATTTTCTCTACTTTTCTTTTCTCAGCCAGCTCTCCTTTTATCGTTTCTTTTGTTCTCCTTAAGAACTAAAAACTAAACATGTGGATTTTAGGTTTAGTGTTTTGTTTTTTTTAAGTAGGGTTAGGATTTAGTGGATTCTAGGATTTAAGGTTTAAGGTTTTTTAGTTTTTTATATTTTCAAGTTTTTTTATATATTCTTTATTTTCTTTATAATTTTTGAGATATAAAGTTAATAATTATTTAATTCGATATTTAGAAGCATCGTATTTACATTAATCATATGTTCAAATTATTCGAATTGTAAAATTCAATTTGATTTATAATAGAAACTTGAACTACTGGATTTGATAAAATCTTAGTTTGTAATTTTTTTCAATTTGTTTAATGCAACTGAGTTTTAATCATTTTTTTCACGGAAGGTTGAGGTCAATCAAATTTTTCAGTGTATTATTTTTTTCAAAGCATCCGATGTGTCACTTGCACAAAGACCTATTGTTTTAGGTTACGAAGTTCAACAGACCGGATCAAGGTACTGTCGGGGGAGCATACCATGTACACCTAAGATAACAGACCTACGACTGTGAGAGATTTGGCGCACTTTATTTTCCATGTGCCCATGCAATTGCAACATGTAGCAATCAATGTTTGAATCACATGAGCTTTGTGGACAAAGTGTACAGAGTAAAACACATGTATAACGTGTGGAAAAATGTATTCCTACCGGTCTCAGATGAACGTATGTGGCCGTTAATATCAAGCGCTCCATTCAATTTGTTACTCGATAGATTATTGTGTCGCAAACCAATCAATTCAGATACGCAACAGCATAGACATTCGGGAGAAGACAAACCAACCGAGGTTATACAGGTGGTGTAGGAACCTAGGACATACAATGTCGTCATGTCCACATCGACGAGATGATATAAGGACAATGCCTCATTGATAGATTTATTAATTTTTAACTGATTTATTAATTTTTTAACTGCAATCTATTTGTTAATTTTTTTTCATTCACACTCAAATTTTGTTGTAATTTGTAAACATGCATTTTTATTATACCATACAAATCAATAAAATATACAACTTTGTTCCATTGTTCCCATGCAGACTTGATTTAATAGTATGAAATGACTATGATAACCAATTTTGATGTAAAAACGATATTTGTTTAAAAACATTTCATATCCAACGTCAGTACAATAAAAAAATTTCATATTTATTTAAAAATTTACATGAGAAGTACAAAAAAAAATTCAATCCAATCCTCGGTCAGAATGTATGCCACATCAGGGTGGTCAACGGTTGCGAGCTGGATTCTTTCTTGGTTCAACCTCCGGTACAGGTTATAGTCTCGGCCTCTCATCTTCTTCACTTTTATTTGTAGTTGATTGCAACCAGTTGCTTATTGGTTGCCATCATGTATCCTTTATTCTAGGAATAGATGGTTGCGAAGATGGTCTACCTTGGTAGAACAATGATCCCGGAGGTTTTTGCGACACCATTGATATAGGAGTATGACTATATTGTGTCCCATACATCGATGGCACAATAATCAAACTTACGATCGGTGCCCTAAACATAAACAGCCTATATGTCGTCGTTGGCATCGTCGTCATCTAAAACGTCGATGGCATAGGCATGTAATATGTCGAGGACGGAGGTCCAAAAAATAAAATCTGACACTGATGTAGAAATAGTAAAATGTGGTGCAATATGTGGTGCTTGTGTAAAAATGACGGGGTTAGTAAAAGCACCAGAATAAGTCGAGTCATACTATCCGAGGGGTGGTACGGCCATCGATGTCAATTCTTGCATACGTGTAGACGATGAACCCGCCTCGGCAGTTGTGTCAGACATTGGATGCCTAGGCGCCCATCGTTGCCTCCTCGTATGCAGTTGCCCATCCTTCACCTCTTCCGCTAGTAGATATGGCTTGCCATGATCTCTAAACTCTGACATGTACTTCAGATCGCAAATTAACTCCAGAGCAATAATGGCCTCGGGAGTAGTTAAAAACTCATACCTATTATTCCAAATATTGATATATATTGCGCATGAAATGTAGGCCAATGCTTATTCGTTCTCTTCCGTAAGTCGATATGATGTAGATCTTCGATGTCTTAGGGTGTCTGCAAAATCGATTGCCTAAACCCAAATTGCCGCAACACTCTATCCGACTCATGCATCTCCACCGTAGCATACACTACCAATTTCACCTTCATCTGCTAGATGTTGGGATTCACCAAGAATTCGGACGGGATGCATTCTTGAATTGTTGAACCGGAGTATGACGTTCATTCAAATTATATTAAAATAAAAAAATAGTTATATATACACTATTAATTTTTTAATTAACTACATTAATATTATATAATTCAAATTTAAAAAATACATACCTCTACTTCCGATCGTTGGTCTGACAGAAGTCGTATATATCGAAGCTTATCGGGTAGTTCCACGTAACTCAACTCATGGTTCCACCTATTAAAATAATATGTTGACACAATAATTTAAATTTTAAATAATTTTATTATAGGAAATATATTATCTAATGAATTTTACCTTGTTACGAGTTAGAATGTATAAGGGTAGTTTATAACACCCTTTACCCGTGTCCGACGTTGGAACAGGGTACGAGGCATTACCGGACTTAACCGTTCACAAAAATGTAAAAACCGGCTACAAAACTTCAATCGTATCAAAACTTTTCATACACATGCATAATGTCCCATATACGGGCCTATGAAGCCCTAAACATGTATTGAAAGTAGTTACGGACTAAACCAAGAACATTAGAAAGTTTTGGGAAAACTTAGAAAATTTTTCCATGACATAAAGTCACACGCCCGTGTGCCTTCGACACGCCTATGTCCTCAGGTCGTGTAACTCACTGACTATGACGTCAGTGAATAAATTGAACCACACGGTCAAGCCACACGCCCATGTGCTAAGGCCGTGTCCTATGTCTCAGCCCGTGTGGCCAACACTTAGGCTATTTTTCAAGCCTTTAAGTTACCCTTAATCCTTCACGTCTTTGTTTCCATATTACAGATTTAATTCATGGCCATGACCACTTAGATTGGTCATAAAACATTCATAATGCACATATTTCATAACACTAACCATATATGGCCAACAAGCATAATCACATCATCTCATCAGAAGCATTAGAACATAGCATAGATAGATAGGTCCACAAACCATAATCAATATGAGACACACCTCTTGGCCACTAATAACTCAATATAGACCAATACATTAGGCTAACCATATTAACACATATCATAAAAACCTAGTCCCTATACATGCCGCTCACTTGAACACGCTTAACAATATCCATATTCTAAAGGTGATGACTTAATAGTGTGATGCTGCCTCCGACGATCTCCAATTCTGAGCTAACCTGACAACACTAAAGAAAAGGAAAGGAAGGGAGCAAGCTTTATTGCTTACTAAGACCGTATGAAAAATAATAAGCAATTATCAACTTATTCCTAAATGTAATACAACCATATTTTGCACTTATACTTATGTTCAGATCAAGCTGTTTCCTCAAGTTATAGTCACTAAATTATTTATATCTAGAGCTACAGAACTCCAAATTAAGATCCGCTACTTTTTCCAAAAACTAGACTTACATATATTCTTACCATAAAATTTTCAGAATTTTTGGTTCAGCCAATTAGTACAGTTTATTCCTTAAATTTACCCATTTTTTGTTGTTTGACAATTCCAACCCCTCTTCACTAAAAATTAATTATGTTATAATACGGGACTCAGATGATGTTCCCATCTATTTCTCTTAGAAATAGACTCATTAAGAATTTTAAAAATATGAATTATAACCCATAAATATTTTTTTACTATTTTCAATGATTTTCTCAAATCAAAACAGGGGATTCAAAATCGTTCTAACTCTGCTTCACACAAATTGAAATATCTCATAATATGAAATTCCTTTGCTTACACCGTTTCCTTTATAAGAAACTAGTCTCAATTAGCTTTAATTCCATATTTCATTCAATCTTTAACCCTCTTTTCGCTATTTTTGATGTATTTTCCAATTTGGACTACTGCAATTGTCCCAAAACTGTTTAGTGTAAAATAATGGTAACTAAACTTATAACACCTTTACAAACCATTTTAAACATCATGGTAAAAATTACATATTGGTACATCATAAGCATAGAATCATAACCATAAGGTTATAAATATTTCATTCTCATAGGCATAGCTTACTTATTTGTATCCTTACCAAAGATGCATCATTTTATGATCGTAATAGTATTTGAGCTTCGAGTACATACCTGTACCTTTTCAACATGCTTATATACTTACCTTCTCGCTTTCATCACAAGCTTTGAACTACACGTTGAATCACTTGAAATATTATAGGATATTCAATAGACTTTAAACATAGGGTAAGATGTCGACACCATGTCCCGAACATTGTCTTATATTGGCTCACACATCAAAGTCGATGTCATGTCCCAGACATGGTCTTACACTGGCTCTCATATATCGAGGCTGATGCCATGTCCCAGACATAGTCTTACACTAGCTCTCGTCTCAATGCTGATGCCATATCCCAGATATGGTCTTACACTGGCTCTCAGAATGTGGCCAATGCATGTCTCAGACATGTCTTACACTAGCACACAGGTCAACCAAATGTCATGGCATGAATATACAATCTATTCTCAAAGTTCAGAAGGAGTTTATCACATTAAGTCTCATCATACATTTCCCATAGCCACATTCAAACATTTTATGCAAAATTAACCATTCAGTGCATAATAACGATAAAGCTGTAATATTTACGCGTAACTTACTCGTTTCAATGGAATATCATATTCCATCAAATTTCCAAGCATTCAATCATCACATAAATGTTATTAACATTTGGCATCACTTTCTCATATACAATATCATCAACATAAAATTCAATATGATCAACCATAATATAAACATGTTTTTACCCTATGCGTGGCATATTTTTGGAAGGATTATCATAAGATTTAATGAATTTGATGCTCCTAATCCTTTAATTTCATATTTCATACTCAAGAGAGCTTAGAATAGCAAAAAGAACAAGAAATGGGACAAAAACAGACAAATTGGGCCTAATTCAGTGTTTCACATGGCCAGGCACTTCCACACAAGTAATTTACATGCCCGTGTGTGACACACAGGTAGGCCACACGCCCGTGTGTCATGGTCGTGTCGACATTAAACCAAGCCAGAATTGCACACGGCCTGAGCACCTTCACACGGGCATGGCACACGGTCGTGTCCCTATCAAGCCAAAGTCTAATTCTATTCGGAAAAGGTTAATTTTGGGCTATTTTGGGCATTCCAAAATCTATATAAACACTTTAAAAGAGGATCAAAGGGGGGACGCAGAGTAGAAAGGAGAAAATACTCAATGACAGGGCGACGCAAAGTAGAAAGGAGAAAATACTCAAGGACAGACATTGGAATCAGCTCGGAAGCAGGATCTACTTCAAGACTGAAGATTTCCATTCAATTTCCTTAGAAGTTCTTTGGGTTTCTTTATGTTTTGTTGTTTTCCCAATCTTGAGATGTTTTCCACTATTATGAACTAAACTTCCTAAATACCTAAGGGAGATGAAACCTAGGACAGATCTTATTTCTATTTGAATTATATGATACATACTTGTTCTTATTCTTAATTGTGAGTTTTAATTCTTGCTTTAATATTCCAGGATATTAATTCAGGTTTTGATGTGCTTATTCAGTGGAGTAAAAGTCACTGTTTAAGAGTAGATCATTCATAATTAAACGGAGTTACATGCAATCCTAGAGATATGACGACATAAATCTGTCGGATTAGAGTCAAATCTAATAAGGGAATCCATAGATCAAGTTAATGCCACAATAGGGGTTTTAATTAGAAAGAGATTTCAATTAATCAACCTAGAGTCAGTTGTTTTTAGTCTCGAGAGAGATATTAACATAAATCAGGGATTTTTACGGATTGAGTCAAGTGAATAAATCGTCTAATTCAAAAGTGATAAGTGAAGCCTAGGTAGATTCTTCCTTGGGTATTGTCTTCTCTATCGGTTTTCTAAAAAGTATTTTCCAACTTTAATCTCTGTCGTAATCTTAGTTAATTAGATAATTAGTTTTAGTTAAAAAAAATCCATTTAATTCTTAGGGTAGATAATAAAAAGATAGTAATTACTAGTACTTTTAGTCCTTGTGGATACGATATTTTCGGTCTCACCATAACTATACTACTGTTCGATAGATGCGCTTGCCTTAGTTGAATTTTTAGTTAGTTTCACGAATATTAAGTTTTTGGCGCCGTTTCCGGGGGACTAAGATATTAGGAACGCTTGTTTTTTATTACTTTAGCTATTTTTACTTTTATTGCAATTTACTTTTTGTTTTTAGTTTAATTTTTCTTTTCTAAATTTTTCTTTTCTAATTTTTTCTTTTTAATTGCTTCTGGTAGGTGTCTCTAGTTTATGACTAGGAGGAACTAGGGGTGAGCAAAACTCGATTCGACTTGAAAAAATCGAAAAAAAATTCGAATTTCGAGTTAAACGAATCGAGTTATTCAAGTTAATCGAGTTATTCGAGTCAACTCGAATTTTTTTTCGAATTTCGAATTCGAATCGAGTTGTGTTTTCGAATTCGAATAACTCGAATAATTTGAATAATTCGAATATCAAACTATAATATTTTACATTTTTATCCCAAACTCCCAAACCTTTTTACTTTTCCCTTAAAACTTTTATTCCTTCCCACTTTCCCCCCAAAACTTTTACTCCCCTTCAATCCCAACCCCCAATCTACCCAAAATCCATTTCCCCCATAATTTTACTCTCCCATTTACTTTTTCTCAAAATTTTATTCCCAAAAACACTCAAAAATTTTTATTTTCCCCCATAATTTTTACTCCCTCCCACTTTCCTCTTAAAATTTTTACTTCCTTTCAATCCCACCTCCCATCTACCCTAAATCCACGCCCAATTTTTTTTTAATATTTTCCCTCCAAAATTTTACTCTCCCCTATTTACTTTCCCTCAAAACTTTTATCTCCCAAAACTTTTTATTTTCCCCTAAATTTTTACTTCTCACCCTATACTCTCAAATAAAAATTAAAATTATCTAAAAAAATCACTAAACATAAATAGTAATAATTTTATTTATATCTACTATTTATATTATTAAATTAAATTTCACATTATATATTATTTATATTATTGGATTGTTTAGTCATATTGAATATTTATATTAAAGTTAAATTATTAATTTTGCCATTAAATATTCATGTTAAAATTTTATATTGGTATCAATTTCACATTTTATCTTTAAAATAATTTTATTAAAAAATCAAATTTTTACATCTAATATATTTTTAATTCGAAAATACATAGTGACAAGAATCTGAAGATAATTGAAGCAACTAAGCAAACAAAGAAGCTAACCCGTATATAAAAGATTAATAAAAAAATTATGAGGTGATGAAAGTTAATAAAAATTTTAATTAGAGTGGATAAATTTTATTACGATGGGTGACAGTAGTTACAAGGACCCAAAATTATTTTTTAAAATTTAACTCGAGCAAATATATTCGATTCGATTCGATTCGAATTCCATCTCACTCGACTCGATTCGAGAAAATTTCAAATAAAGTTAGGATGATAAAATAAGATTCAAAAACTCGATTAACTCGAAAATTTTCGATTCGATTCGATTGAATGCTCACCCCTAGGAGGAACCCGTCAGGACCTTTGCTTTTTAACAGTGAGATCGATAGCACAGCTCGCAGAAACCAAAGAGAAATAAGGCGATGTCTAGAATACATAGAGGAAGAGCGAGAGGACGATATCCATACTACAACCGAGGAGATGGATGAAAATCAAAATAATCCGCTGCCTCCTGTGGTTGTCGCAAATCCAGTGAATCAGAATCCTGCTTCTCGTATTATGTACGACTATGCTAAACCTAATTTAACGGGGGCTGAATCGAGTATTGTTAGACCTACAATTGCTGCAAATAATTTTGAACTGAAACCTAACACTATACAAATGATTCAACAGTTTGTTCAGTTTGATGGTTTGCAGGATGAAACCCAAATACTCATTTGGCCAATTTCTTAGAGTTCTGCGATACTTTCAAAATAAATAGCGTTTCTGATGATGCCATTGCCTTCGGTTATTTCCCTTTTCATTAAGGAATAAGGCTAAACAGTGGTTGAACTCGTTACCACGAGGGTTAATCACTACTTGGGAACAAATGACCGAAAAATTCTTACTCAAATACTTTCCGCTGGCTAAAACGGTAAAATTGAGGAATGATATCTCTTCTTTTGTGCAGATGGATTTAGAAACACTTTATAATGCATGGGAGAGATACAATGATCTATTGAGAAGGTGCCCTCACCATGGGTTACCTCTTTGGTTACAAGTTCAAACTTTTTACAACGGTGTGAACCCCTCAACAAGACAACTGATCGATACAGCCGCCGGTGGAACTTTAAACAACAAAACACCTGAAGAGGCTTACGAATTTATTGAAGACATGTCACTGAATAATTATCAATGGCAAGTCATGAGAACAAAGTCGAAAAAAGCAGCTGGTGTTTTCAGCCTCGACGCAGTCACTATGCTATCTAACTAGGTAGAACTTTTAAATAAAAATATTGATGGTTTGTGTGGTTCTACTCAGGTACATATAGTGATGAGGTGTGATTCAAATGGAGGAAGAGTGCACAACACAGATTATCCATCCTTCAACCCTAGCACTGATGAGGAACAAGTCCACTATATGGGTCATAATTCTAGACCTCAAATAACCCGTATAGTAACACTTATAATACAGGTTGGAGGAACCATCCCAATTTCTCGCGGGGTGGTCAAGGAAATCAAAGGCTACAACATCCTCCAGGTTTTCAACAACCACCTTACCAATAAGAGAAGAAATCAAACCTTGAAGAGATGCTTACAAAATTTATCTCGGTGTCAAAAACTCATTTTCAGAATACCGAAACAGTGCTTAAGAATCAACAAGCGTCGATTCAAGGGCTCGAAACTCAAATAGGACAGCTTGCTAAGTTGATCTCTGAACAACCACAAGGTGGCCTACCAAGTAACACTAAAACTAACCCAAGGGAGCAACTTCATGCCATTACTGTGCACAATGATGAAGGGTTAGTTGAAGATGAACCGAAACTGAGGCAAGATAATGTGGTAGATAACGGTAAGGTTAATGTAAACAAAGAGTATAAACCTCGTGTACCATACCTCAATGCGACAAAGAAAGACCACACGAACGAACAATTTAGTAAACTCTTTAAATTATTAAAAAAATTACATATTAACTTACCATTTATTGAAGCTCTTTCGTAAATGCCAAATACAGTGAAATTTTTAAAAGAGCTCTTGGCTAATAAACAAAAGTTAGATGATGCGTCGCTTGTGGAATTAAACGCAGTTTGCTCAGCTATTCTACAGAATAAGCTACCCAACAAGTTGAAAGATCCAGGAAGTTTTACGATTCCTTGCTTAATTGGTAGTTTGAATGTTAACAATACTTTGGCTGATTTAGGGGCAAGCATTAATGTTATGCCCTATAAAATGTTTAAACAGCTAGGTCTTGGGAAACCCAAACAAACTAGGATGAGCATTCAATTAGCAGATAAAACCATTAGATTTCCTAAGGGTATTATTAAAGATGTGCTCGTAAAAATTGATAAATTTATATTCCTATTTGATTTTGTTGTTCTAGACATGGATGAGGATAATAACGTACCTTTAATTTTAGGATAACCCTTTTTACTAACTGCTAAAACTATCATCAATGTTGGCACAGGTGAATTGATACTTCATGTAGGAGTTGACACGATTAAACTTCAAGCTCGTGATTCTGCTAATATATTTAGTAATCGAGACAATTGTTTAAGTTCTGTTAAACTTGAGTAATGTTAAGGCGCAAACTTCTTTGCAGGAATCCCCTAGGAAGAACGTGATAGAGCTTCATTCTAATCCATGCAATAAAAACAAAGTGGCTCACGATGAACGAAGACTTCAGATCAATGAACTAGATGAATGGCGAACACGTGACAAAGAGAAACCAAAAGTACACGATGAATCCAAGCGACACTATAATGAGCGTAGGGATGAAACAAAGCAATTTAAGGTCGAGGACAAAGTATTGTTAGATGAAAAGGACCTTAGAATTGCTACTTCAGAGCTCAATACAAACGGAGTGACTCCTTTTACGGTACTTAATGTTTTCCCATACGGCACAGTTGAGGTACATCATTCTAAATTCGGCACTTTCAAGGTAAATATTACTCGACTTAAACTGTATATGGATAATAGAATTGACAATAAGAAAGAGGGGTCCCAACTCCTCGAACCACCATGACCGTGCAAATATGAGGTGAGTCGAGCTTAGACTTTAAATAAGTGCTTCTCGGGAGGCAACCCAAGCACTAACACCACTTACCCCGTTTATTTTATCTATTTTTTGTGTTTTTATGCAGGAAAAGTGATCCACATGGCCTGGAGACACGGGCGTGTCCTTGGCCAAGTGGAAACAGGGCTAAAAAAATCCCCAAGTATCGAGCCATACGGACGTGCGACAAGGCAATGTGAAACTGGAGCTAAATTTCCAAATTTTAACAAGTTAGAAAGCTACACATGTAAGGCACACGGCTATGTGTTCAGACACACGGACGTGTGGCATACCACACGGGCGTGGGAGAAGTAAACAACATAGCACACGGCCGTACGATACGACTTTGTGAACCACGCGGCCTGGACACACGGGCGTGTCCCAAACCGTATGATGAATAGAGGTTCAATATTCGCGATTAACACGGGCTAAATGCGAGTCACACGGGTGTGTGACACGACCGTGTGACCCAACACGGGCCTCACACGACGTGTCCCTTTTAAACCCCCAAACCCTAACATTTTTTGTTTTCTTCTTCTCCAATTTTTTCCCCTGAAGCCCTAGCCGCCGCAGCCCCCTTTCCGCTATTCCGGTCACCATCACCCACTACAGGTCGACCCCCCATTCTCCCTTTCCCTTCCCTTTCTCTTTCTTTCTCCCCCCTTATTTCCCTTTTTCCCCTCTCTTCGTTCTCCTTCTTCCTCCCTTTCCTCCCTACCCACACGACCACCAGCTGCTCCCCTCCCTACCGTGGCCTTCTCGTCGTGCACACACTAACACTGTCCACCGCCGTCCGCACCTTCGACCACTGTCCGTGGTTTTCTCTTTTACCCTCACATTTATTTTATTCCAGTTTTACTTATTTCTTTCTTTATTTATTAGTTGTTATTCCATTTTAATTTTAGTCAATTTTATTTATTTATTTATGTTTTATTAGTCTTCATTATTATTTCTTGTTATTCTTCATTATATTTGTTATTTATTATGATTATTATTTTTATTACTTTGTTTTATTTTATTTTAGTTTTTTATTTTTTCATTTTTATCTTTGTTTTCTCCTATTTTATTATTTTTAGTATTTTTATTTTCCTATATTTTACTTTATATTGTTTTCTCCATGATCTTTTTCTTAATATTTATTTCTTAGTGCTATTGTTATGTTCCTATATATTTTTCTATTATTTTGGTCTTTGCTAGGATTCCTGTTAGGGCATATTCTTTTTAGGACTATAGTTTTATTTTTAGTATTTAGATTCTTATTTTTTTCCTTTGGCTTGTGGTTGAATATTTGGTACTGTTTTTGACTTCTATCATTTTCAGGAATACTATGAAAAACACACGAGGCAAGAAAATTGTCGTCCCCGCTTCGAAAAAACGGAAGGGTCCTAGCGCAACCTACTCGAGTGCCTCAACCAAAGCTCGTCACCCTTTGCTTCGATTCTCGACAAGCCCACAGGACGACTTGTTTCAGCTTCTTCGAATACGACCATTAGGAGTGGGCCACTGCATAGATTGGACCGCCTTGGAGCAGGTCCAACTTGCCCACCTTGTTCAATTCCATCTCACTACTGCCCTGTGGGATCGATTTTTTGTGATTATCGAGCCCACCTATTCGGAGCTTACCTTGGAATTTTGCACTACTTTCCATCTTCAGCACATGATGAATACCTACGACGAGGCCAGTCTATCATTTTCAGACTGGGTAGACTCGTAAGACACATGAGTGTACTAGAGTTTGGAGTTACTTTGGGCCTCTACACGGAGGAGTTTATGGCTTCCGATGCTTTTCTACATCTTTACCAACACATACACCACTCACCTCCCTGCTGTTGGACTGACCTTACGGTGAGTACTGTTCCCTATAATGCAAGTCGCTCAAAGGTGACTTCTTTTCCTCCAACACTACGCTACATCCATGCCATCTTGGCTCACACCTTGACTGGGAGGAGAGAGAGCACCGGCGTCGTTAGCACTACTGATGTTTACTTTTTATGGAGCATGGCTACTGGTCATGTATTCGATTTAGCATACTTTATTGCCCTTGCTTTTCGCCACCAGATAGACCGCCATAGGATGGGCCCCATCTGCCTTGATCCCTACGTAATTTGCCTAACTCAACACTTTAGCCTCTTCGACACTCCCAAGATGTCTTCGATACTCACATAGTAGGCCAGATATCTCCTTAAAGAATTTCCAGTATGATCCACATGAGGATGATAGAGCGACACTGTGGATTCGACCCTCCTTAGTACAAACTCGTTCACTTTGATGACTAGGATGAGCCAGAGGATATTACTGATGATGTCTCTCCCTCTCACGAGGACCCACACCCACTGCCACCACCAAGTCGTCGACCTCCTGCAGCCACTTTGACTAGTATATTCGAGCGACTCACTAGATTCGAGCAACAATGTTTTGCGAGGTTCAACAGCATCAAGGCGGCTCTGCAGCAGATCTACCAGCACTTCAACATCTCGCCTCCACCACCACCACCTCAAGATCCATCTACCGATGAGGGCTTTTGAGTCTATTTATTTTATATTTTATATTTCGCTTTATTTTCTTTTTTATTTTTATTTTTATTTTTATTTTAGTTCTAAAGACTTGGCATTTATACTTTTTAACTATGTTTATTTTTATGGCTATTATCGAGTAACCCTTTAATTCTCTTTATAGTTGTGTTTTTTTTCTTAATAGTAACTCCGACTTATGCACATTATTAGCCATATCTACAATTTTCACTTTCATTATTCCAAGAATTGCCTCCAAAAATTCAGGGCAGTTTCGCTTCTCTCCCTCTCTTATGATATTATACGTCTATTATCTATCTATATTTGTACATTGAGGATAATGTACATCTTAAGTGTGAGGAGGTTATTTATATTCCTGAATTTTTAGCTTGTTCTCAAATAATTTTCTCATATTATTATTAGAGTAAATTTTGATTTATTTATAATTTTTATTAATATGTTTTGAATCAAATCATAGGTAACTGTGCATTGATTGTTTAACTTTAAGACATTAGATAATCAAGCATGATAAGTTGACTTTTGAGAATTAAAATTGCTAAGTTGTTTCCCTGAATTGAGGTATTATCTTGAAAATTTTGAATTCACAAGATTAACATCAAAAGCCATAATTTTTGTGAGATCTTAAACCTTTAGAGCATATATCCTTTCTTGCTCACTTTTATTGTTGCTTATGAGTGTGTTAATATTGATTTGTTATTCTAGAACTTGCTTTGATTGTACATGTCGAGACCACACCATTGATTTGATATACCGAGATGATAAAGGCACTTAGGCTTTAACCCACTTACCCCATAAAAAGCCTACCACATAATTGACCCTTAATGAACCCCTTTGAGTCTTAACCATTGTTCTTGATTTTCCCCTTAATGTTAATCCACAATTAACCCTTTTTGATTCGTTAAGAATTTCTCCCTTTTCATTGAGTCCTTTTTATCGAGATTTGATTTGATTAGTTACCTAACTATGATCGTTCACTCCAGTGGCTGAATTATTTCTTATTATGTACTTTCCATTACTGTACTTGTTCTTTAAAAAAATCGTATATTTATATTCATATTATAAAGAGCTTGGATAAGTTAAAGTTATTATAGTAAGAAAAAGCTCACTTGACTAGTTCCGAATGGTTTTAATTTTGGCATTTGTTTGTAATTCAGTAATTACCTTTATTTTTCTAAGTTTGATAATTTATTGAATTAATCTCGATTCTAACCCTCTTTTTTAGCGTTTATCCACACCTTTAACCCAAGCCCCATTACAACCCTATTAAAGATCTTTTGATTTGTGTATCATCTCATTTAGAGTGGTGGAGATTTGATTTTCATGCAAGCCTATGGTAATAACTTTTTAGGTTTGACTATTGAGCGCTTAATTATTGAACTTTAAACACTTTGAGTGATTTGAGTGAATCTTTAATAAGGATGTCAACCCTTGTCGATTTGGAATTAAAGGTAATTACTTAGATAAAAGGGGGATACCTTTGATTTTATGATTAAAATGCTCAACTTGAATTGTGTGAAACTTTAATGTTCTTTTAGTTAAACTCTCAATATATGATTACTTGTGGTTTACTTCGATACATTATTGATGAGAATTATAAGTTAAGAAGAATTAATTTTAATTGTGAGTTGAGAATTTTGCTTGAGGATAAGCAAATGCTTAAGTGTGAAGATATTTGATAAACCATAATATATACATGTTTTTACCCTATGAGTGGCATATTTTTGGAAGGATTATCATAAGATTTAATGAATTTGATGCTTCTAATCCTTTAATTTCATGTTTTATACTCAGGAGAGCTTAGGATAGCAAAAGAACAAGAAATGGGCCAAAAACGGACAAATTGGGCCTAATTCAGTGTTTCACACGGCCAGGTACTTCCACACAGGTAATCTACACGCCCGTGTGTGACACGCAGGTAGGCCACACGCCTGTGAGTCATGGCTGTATCGACATTAAACCAAGCCAGAATTGCACATGGCCTGAGCACCTTCACACGGGAATGGCACACGGTCGTGTCCCTATCGAGCTAAAGTCTAATTCTATTCAGAGAAGGCTAATTTTGGGCTATTTTGGGCATTCTAAAGTCTATATAAACACCCTAGAAGAGGATCAAAGGGGGGACGCAGAGTAGAAAGGAGAAAATACTCAAGGACAGGGGGACGCAAAGTAGAAAGGAGAAAATACTCAAGGACAGACATCGAAATCAGCTCGGAAGCAGGATCTAATTCAAGACTGAAGATCTCCATTCAATTTCCTTAGAAGTTCTTTAGGTTTCTTTATGTTTTGTTGTTTTCTCAATCTTGATATGTTTTCCATTATTATGAACTAAACTCCCTAAATACCTAAGAAAGATGAAACCTAGGATGGATTTTATTTCTATTTGAATTATATGATAAATACTTGTTCTTATTCTTAATTGTGAGTTTTAATTCTTACTTTAATATTCCAGGATATTAATTCAGGTTTTGATGTTCTTATTCAGTGGAGCAAAAGTCTCTGTTTAAGAGTAGATCATTCATAATTAAGCGGAGTTGCATGCAATCCTAGAGATATGATGACATAAATCTGCTGGATTAGAGTCAAATCTAATAAGGGAATCCATAGATCAAGTTAATGCAAAATAGGGGTTTTAATTAGAAAGAGATTTCGATTAATCAACCTAGAGTCAGTTGTTTTTAGTCTCGAGAGAGATATTAACATAAATCAGGGATTTCTACGAATTGAGTCAAGTGAATAAATCGTCTAATTCAGAAGTGATAAGTGAAGTCTAGGTGGATTCTTCCTTGGATATTGTCTTCTCCATCAGTTTTCTAAAAAGTATTTCCAACTTTAATCTCTGTCGTAATCTTAGTTAATTAGATAATTAGTTTTAGTTAAAAAACATCCTTTCATTTTTAAGCTAGATAATAAAAAGAAAGTAATTATTAGTACTTTTAGTCCTTGTGGATACGATATTTCCGGTCTCACCATAACTATACTACTGTTTGATAGGTGCGCTTGCCTTAGTCAAATTTTTAGTTAGTTTCACGACCATCACAATACAATAATAGCAAGATAGGTTTCAAGTATATTAACAATAACATGGATATCATGCTTATTTAATCACACGGTCTTAGCTCGAATGCAATTTCGACTGATTACGCCATTTTAGTCCATAACCTTGTACTTTTTTATTTAAGCTCAAATCTCGGTTATTCACTACTTTAATCATCACATTAAATAATACATTCCATAATTTATACTTTGGCAAAATAACCATTTTGCCCCTAGACTTTCCCAAAAATTACAATTTTACCCCTAGGCTCGTAAATCTATTTTTATTGAATTTCTTTATTAATCAAGCCTATCTGAATTTATTTTAGGCTTATAGCAGCCCACAATTTCATTCATTTCACACACTTATCACCTTTTTATCAACCTTTACAAAAAGGTCCATTTAGGTGTTTTTCATGAAAATCCTTTCACAAAAGTTGTTTATTACACAACCATGACTTATTTTTTCCATAAAAATTCAGCAAAAAACAGAAATATTCACATGGAAAAACCTTATACTTTCAACCATTTTGCAAAATAATGCTCCCATTAGCTAGATTAAGCTACGAGGGTTCTAAAAATACAAAAATCATAAAAAATGACCATCAAAATCACTTACTTGCAAGGGAACTAAGTGGCTGAAAATCTAAGCTCTCAAAACCCCATGATTGTTGCCATTTTTGGTGGAAGAAAGAGAAGAAATGAAAAAGATGACAACTTTTTCTTTATTTTATTTTATTACCAAAACAAGTCACCTAATGCCACCAAATGTTGACTTTTCAAATTTTCTTGTCCCTATGGCCGGCCATCACTCCCCAAATAACCTATTTGCACTTTAAATACCTCCAATTTTGGTTCTCTAGCTATTTAACATATTTGGGTAGTAAAACAAAACTTTTGCCCTTTATGCGATTTAGTCTTTTTTAATTAAGCTCACAAACGTTAAAATTAATTCACCAAAATTTTCCTGCACTCATATAATCATGCTATAATACAAAAAATAATGTTAAAATAATTTTTTAACCTCAGATTTATGGTTTCAAAACTACTATTCCGACTAAGCCCTATTTTGGGATGTTACATAGTTCACTCGATGAAGTAAAAATGGCAGCCAGTACTATGCCTATGATTGCAGTAGAAGCATACAACCACTGATTTTAATTTTTTATGGTTTCGTCGCCCGACACATCTCCTGGTACAATGTTGTCAACACGATTAACCTCCAATTAAGTTCACATGCTTCTCTAAAGTAGATGAGCTTTAGTAGCCATCTTATATGACAAAATTTCTTGACTTATTGGGCATTAGGAGATCCCCGATGATCATAAGGATGTACTCCTGAACACGTTGTTTTCTTTGAACTTCACTTGAATCCTCATTCAGCCCACCAAAATTTCTTCTTAACCAATTCATATCTATCCAAGCTCCATAAATCATTTTCGAAACCCTCCCCAAAAGTTGCTCGCATACGTCTCTCCAATCGACTGCGTAAATTGACCTGGTCACTACTGGCCTATCCACCGATAACCCGAGCTATAAATGTTCATCCTCTAGAATGATAGTACACTTGCCGCATAGAAGATAGAATGTGTGCGTCTCAAGTCTCCACATTTCCACCAACGTGCTTACAAGTGTAGGGTCCAATTTACACCCCTTACCCATAAGGGCCATGTGCAAAAATCCCACATCTCTCAAATAGGGTTCGATTAAGGGTGATAGAGAAGCGGGTAGATTACGAATATATGTCTCTAAAATTTGATCTTCCGCCTATCTATATAAAAAAATACAAAATACTAAATTCCAATATAACAAGAAAATATTTAAATTAAATTAGATTCAATATAATAAAAAAATTCTTACAATTTGCAATTGATCGATTGAAATGTGCTGGTCATCCAAACGGATTAGAGATTTTGTCATTGCTAATTTCAAAAAACACGAAATAAATTGTAATAGAAAAAATAATTTACGAAAATCTTAATACAATTTTAATAATAATAATAATAAGAGTTGAGAGAGAAATAAAATTTGAGTGAGAAATTAAAAGGGAATTTAAAGAGATTTGAGAATGTGAGAGAGATAGTTGAGATTGAATTGAAAAATAAAATGAAAGGGAGGGGTTTATATAGAAAAAAAGTTATGGTCGTTTGGGAGGGAGAGCCGTTGGTTTCAATGACTAATTAAATAGCCATTGGGAGTGACCGTTGGGGGAAAATGCTTCCAAATGGAAGTGTTTTTCAGGAAATCAGCTAAAAACGTTTCCAGCTAGAAGCATTTTTTGTTTTTTCAGCTCAATCCCGTAATTTTACAAAAAACGACCTAATCCAATAATTATTTAAAAAACAAAATTTATATGTAATTCAGTCCATTTTTTTACTTAGGGTTTTTTTTATATACCAAAAATGGTATATAAAAGTTTTAGGCACCATTTTGTGATTTTCTGGTTGAGATCGAGATTGATTTAAGTTTGATTTCAAAAAAGTTATAAGTATGGTTTCGGGCTCAATCACTCAAATTGACTTATTGTTTAAAAAATATAAATATAAATATAAGAAATTATATTTTTTAATAGTAACACGAGCCAAATTGAACCTAAAAGTATTAAACTTAAGCTCGACCTAAAGCAAGTTCGGCTGCTCAGTTCATTAACACCTTTAGATCAAATATCCCTTTTTTTTTCATATATTTGTCTTTACCTATATGATTGATGATGTGGTCGGTTGACCGCATTAATTGATTTATAGTCTATTTATGTTAACTTATCATTGATTGTGGTTGAAAAGTGTTCTAAGATTTACTTCTATTCTTTAATAAATTTATCAATTTGATATCTATACTTTCAAGTTATTCATTTTGATACTTAAATTTTAATTTTGTTTAGTAAAATGATACTTGCCTTTAACACCGTTAATGAGATTGCATCAAACTAATAAAGAGATGACACGTGGAAATTTTTGCCACATCATTTAATTTGTCATCAATCAATTTTCCCACCTATAAGGACTAAAAGGTAATTTACCCAATATTTATTATTATTCAAAATAAAAAGCCTTCCCTCGCAGCAATCTTGAAAATATAAAAAATACACAACAATATTAATTATCTGATAATAACCCTTAACTAATTTAAAAAGAAAAACTCAAAAATCTCCTTTCATTTTCGTTGTTTTAGGCTTTTTTTTTTCTTTTCCAAAATTTGATTTTAAAATAGCTAATTTCACTGATTTTGCAACCAAAAATCAGAAATATCCTCAACCTTAGCTGGTTTTCGCAAAATCAAAACCCCAAAAAAAATTTTGAGATCGAAAGATTTACTACTATAACGGACCGACTTATTATCATCCACCGTTTCGATTATAAGGTGCAACTATGTAGGATCTTGTAATATTATGTTACGACCGTAAATTGAAGTAGAAGAATTCTGAGAAAAGAAGTAGAGAAGAACGGAGAAGAAGAGAGAATTCTGAATTTATTTCTATATTTTCTTAACCAACTTCCATACAACTCACGCTTAATAAAAGGAAAACTAGCAAGAGCAAAACAGAAAGACAGCGTGGCCAATTCAGTTTTTTATACTAAACGCACCATTTAACTTATTCCCCACTACACTCCTTCTAATTGTTCTATTAAAACTCCCCGTTTCATTTAAAGGCCTTCACTGCTTACAATTAGCTCGTAACAATACTTCCGCCCAAAACGAGATCCTTGTCCTCAATGATGGAAGTTAGGAAATTTGGACTGAATCATGGTGAGTGACTCCCACGTTGCATCTTCCGGAAACGAATTAATCTATTCAATGAGTACTTCAGTCACCGCCTGATTTCCTTTCTTGACGATCCTTCTATCTACAATTCGGGCCGGTTCCTTCGGCAGAGCACCATAAACATCCACCAGTGGCAGGTGAGCTTGAATAGGAGCCGATCCAACATGTTTCTTCAACTGCGAGACGTGAAAAGTTGGATGAATACGAGACCCTTGAGGAAGTTGAGAGTGTAAGCCACCTCGCCTATCTTCTTAACCATAGGGAAAGGGCCATAATATTTAGGGGATAATTTCTGATTGAGAATCTTTTGAACCGTCTGCTGCCTATAGGGTTGCAAACGCAAATAAACCAAATCTCCAATTTGAAAAACTCTCTTAGATCGGTGATTATCAGCAAAATGCTTCATACGAGTTTGAGCTTTCTTAAGACAAAACTGTAGTAACTTCCTCGCAGCTTCTCTAGCCTGCAGAGTGCGATCCACTACTGCCACTGCAGAGGCGTCGGCAAGATAGGGCATGTGCATAGGTGGAGACTGGCCATACAAGGCCTCATATGGAGTGAGCTGAATCGAAGAGTGAAACGACGAATTATACCACCATTCAGCAAGTGGTAGCCACTGAGACTAATGGCTTGGCGTTTCACAGGTCATACAACGTAAATAATTCTCAAGGCACCTATTCAAAACTTCCGTCTGGCCATCCGTCTGTGGGTGATAGGCTGTGGATAAGAGAAGTTTGGTACCAGCTCACCGAAACAACTCCTGCCAAAAACTACTAACAAAAATTTTGTCGCGGTCGGAAATGATGGAATCCGGCATGCCATGCAGCTTGTAGACATGAGTCAAGTACTCTCGGGCCACCTCTTTAGCTGTAAACGTATAAGACAAAGCGAAGAAGTGACCATACTTGGTAAGGTGGTCAACTACAACAAGAATGGAATTCTTCCTGTCAGAGTTTGGCAAGCCTTCAATAAAATCCAAACTAACAACAGACCAAGCCCGATCAGGTACTGGTAACGGCTGCAAGAGACTAGGAGAAGCCACTGTCTCACCCTTACAATGCTGGCAGACCACACATTCGCGAATCTATCTCTTAACATCGATGGTGAGACCTTTCCAGTATAGCAAATTGGAGATGCGTTTCTTGGTAACGTGCACCCCGGAGTGCCCACCCATGGCACTAGCATGAAAATGAAGAAACAACTCAAATCGCAGGTGTCGAATATTACCCACCATAATCTTTCCCTTTTGGAGCAAAAATCTACCATCCCAGGAGTACTTGTGGTCAAGACCATGAGATTGCTGAATATTTTGTATGACTTTCTGCAACTTATCATCATTTGCATACGATTGGCGCACCCTCTCCAAAAGACTGGAGATGACAGAACTAGTTGAGAGCTGATAATATTGACAATGCTCTAACTGTGGTTGTTGAGAGAGAGCATCCGCCACCCGATTGTTGATCCCCTTCCTATAAGAAACTTCAAAATCATATCCTAACATTTTGGCGACCCATCTTTGTTGGAAAGGAGTGACAACCACCTGATCAGATAAGAACCGCAAACTCTGATGATCAATGTGAATTTTAAAGTGTCTTCCAACCAAATATGTATGTCATTTCCGAACAGCCAACAGAACCGCTAAATTTCTTTTCATAAATTGACAGATCTTGATGACGCACACCGAGAGCCTTGCTAAAGAAAGCAACTAGTCGTTCGAGTTGCTGCAATACTGCCCCAATTCCAAAACCACTTGCATCCGTATCAACTATGAACTCAAGCTGGAAATTAGGAAGGACCAGGATGGAAGCAGCGCTCAAAGCATCTTTTAACGTTTGAAAAGCCACCGTTGCCTGTTCGGACCACCCCCATCCATCTTTTTTTAACAAGTCTGTAAGTGGTCTAGCTAAGGTTCCATAATCTCGTATAAATCTTTGGTAGTAGCCAGAGAGTCCAAGAAAACTTCTCAACTCTTTTACTGATCTCGGAACGGGCCAAGAAGAGATGCATTCGACCTTACTTTTATCCATGAAAACTGTTCCCGCATGTAGGACATGTCCCAAGTAATGAATTTGAGAGGAACAAAAACAACACTTAGACTTTCTAGCGTAAAGCTGTTGTTCCCAGAGTATTAGCAGGACTGTTCTCAAGTGCTGAAGATGCTCATACCAAGACTTCGAATACACTAGTATGTCATCGAAGAATACTAGTACAAATTTTCGCAACAAAGGCTTGAATACAGAATTTATGAGAGCTTGGAAACTATAAGGTGCATTAGTGAGGCCAAAAGGCATCACGAGAAATTCATAATGCCTTTCATGCGTCCGAAAGGCTGTTTTATAGACTCGGGTTCCCACATGCGGATTTGGTGATAACCAGACCGCAAATCCAGTTTGGAGAATATTCGAGCTTCCCCGAGCTCATCCAGCAACTCCTCCATTATAGGAATAGGGAATCGGTCTTTAATTGTATGTTGGTTCAATTGCCTATAGTCGACGCACAACCTCCAACTACTATTAATTTTTTAACCATCACTATAGGATAAGCAAATGAGCTATTACTGTCTCGAATTATTCCAGCTTAAAGCATCTCTTGAATCAACTTATCCATCTCAGTCTTTTGGACAGCCGGATATCGGTAGGGTCGTATCTTAACCACAACCCCTTCATCCTTTAGAGGGATTCTGTGATCGTGTAGCCGGGGTGGAGGAAGTCCTTTTAGTACCTGAAAGATGTCATCAAATTCTGTCAACAAGCCTTGAAGTTGATCCTCAGATTCCCTAACTCCTTGGACTGACAATGTCACTTGAGCAGGTGAACTCAAAACTATTGTATAAGGACCCAACGATTGCCCCATCGTCGCAAAACACTTGGATTCAACTCACTGTTCGCTGTTGTCAATGAACCAGGAACAATGCCTTGTATAACACAGGGTACGCCCCCAATAACGAACTACATAGTCAAGGAACTAAAGTTCCAAACAATATCTCCTAAAGACAGTAGCCACTGAATGCCCAAGACCATATCACAGCCCTTCAAGGGCAAGACCATAAAGTCTGTCTCAAACCTATGGTTCTGCACCTCCCAAGAAACCCCCTTACATATTCCTCTCGTAAACAAACAGCTCCCATTTGCGACCAAAACCTTCAACTGCTCTTGATTGATGATCGATAAAGATAATCTGTTGGCCAATTTGATGTCGATAAAATTATGGGTACTTCCTGAATCAACCAAAATAATAGCCCAATTGGAGCCTACTTTAGTAGCCACCCACATGGTGTTATGCCTTTGTAACCCAATAAGGGCATGTAACGAAATTACAGGTGATTTGGAGGCCTCTTCATCCGTCCCTCCCTCTTCGAGTTTATCAGAACATTCTTGGAATTCCTCTGTCTAACTATCAGAAAGAGGTTCGAGCAAAAATTGGTACAATTGAGATTTCATGCTTTTGTGTCCAGCATGGTATTTGACCCCACACCAGAAACATAGACCCTTTTGTTTACGCTCAGCCATCAAAGCATGTGATATGGACCTAGACCTCGGCTTGTTGGTCGATGGACCACTGGCAGACTGAGACACTGGAATCGCCCTTGCAGGAGCTGAAGAATGAGTTGATATGATAGAAGAGGAGAAAATCGAGGTGAACTAACCCCTGATGGTGTGGGTCGTCTTACGGATGATGAAAGAAGCACTTCAATTTTGCGAGCTAATTGAAAGGCCTCCGTCAATATAGATGGTTCAAACAAATCCAGGTAATGCCCAATTTCAACCTTCAAATTGCTAAGGAAAATACTAAGAGCATATGACTCCGGCAAATGCAGTTGATTCAATAGACTTACAAACATATCTTGGTATTGCTCGACCGTACCTTGTTGTTTGAGGTTGACCAACTCCCCATAGGATTTCCAAACTGCCCAAAGCCAAAGCGATCTTGCCGACTCTTCATATAGGCTGGCCAAGCTAGCATTTGCAAGCCCCCATTCCGTTGAGAATAAAAATGATGCCATTCCAGTGCACGACCTTCTAAGTTCAGCATCACTACCTGAACCTTGCTAGACTCTGGAGTACCCTCTGCCTCAAAGTATTGCTCCAGCTTAGTCCACCATCCCCGAAAATCGGTTCCATCAAACTTAGGACATTCCAACTTACTGGCTTTCACAGACATTCCGGCCACAGAAAGTTGATGTCGAAAGTGCACACTACTCCCATCAGCAACATTTTGATCAGCTGGACTCGGAGGTAGCTCATTATCCTTAGGCAAAAACCCAGGGGGTGCCCCTAAGACTCCTTTGCCCTTGTCCACAGCCCCAGTCGTTGAAGGACCCTTAGGTGGTGGAGGACCAAAATATTGACCTAACAAGGCCTGTAAGTCGCCACGAAATTCCTCTTTAAATTCCTGGAATCGAGTTTCCATCTTGGTCTCCAAACGAGTGATCTCCTCTTGAATTTTTGAAATTTCCTGCTGCATACCCCCAACCTCTTTCTGCAAACGTGTTGAAACACCGTCACCAGCCATTGTGGGATCGTAAAAGCTTTGATACCTTTGTTACGACCGTAAATTGAAGTAGAAGAATTCTGAGAAAAGAAGTAGAAAAGAACGAAGAAGAAGAGAGAATTCTGAATTTACTTCTGTATTTTCTTAACCAACTTCCATACAACTCTCGCTTAATAAAAGGAAAACTAGCAAGAGCAAAACAGAAAGACAGCGTGGCCAATTCAGTTTTTTATACTAAACGCACCGTTTAACTTATTCCCCACTACACTCCTTTTAATTGTTCTATTAAAACTCCCCGTTTCATTTAAAGGTCTTCCCTGCTTATCAGCAATAGTAAAACAATTTTAATATTACAAAATGAGTTGCATCTAGCAATGTATCTCTGTTATTTAAGTTGTAAAAAATTATAATTTGACAATTTTTTTTTTTTTGTAATAATGTTACTATATAGTCCATCTCTTTACATGTAATGTCTAGACTGAACATAAATCATGAATCTAACATACTTGTATAGTTTAATTTCTTGTTCCTTAAATATAAAAAAACATTATGATATACATATAAGTATAATATCTTATACCGATTAATTTGAACATAGTCATACATTTTTTAATTTAATTCTATTGGTGGACTAAGATATCAAACGAAGAAGGAACAAATCATATCTCCATTACTCAAATCTCACTAGATAATTTGTGGTATATCCAACAATAGGCTCTAAAATAAAAAATGTTTAACGGCATTAAAATATACAACTACTGATATTGAGAACTATGATAATCTTAAGTTCAAGTATCATATACACCATTATCACTACGAGAATTGATGTGATTTTTATATAATAGTCTGAGAACATTCTCGTAATGTGTTAGTTCTTTCAGTAATTGTTTCCCAATAACTTAGTTCAGTAATGTGATTTTTATATAATAGTCTGAGAACATTCTCGTAATGTGTTAGTTCAGTAATTGTTCCCCAATGACTTAGTTCAGTAATTGTTCCCCAATGACAACATCTTATCACCTGGTCTTGACATACCATTGTTGCTTGGCTAGTGACAATTCAAGAATAATCATAAAGACATCATTATTATACAGTTTATTTGATACACAAAAGTATAAACGTAACATCATAATAGAATTGCCTTTATTGATAAAACAATGTTATTTCATGAAATACTCTTTAACACACTATATGATCAATCTCAATCACCATCAAACCATGCAACTGGTTTTGCCTTCGTATTTTATAAGATAAAATAGAATCTCGATGATCAAAACTGAGCTTTGAGTAACATAATGACATCATCTCCAAATCTCGTTAGAGTCAAAATCTTGATGATCTTAAAATTTTTTTTGACAATAGATTAATTTGTATTAACATATAAATAATACCAGAAAAAGATAAGGATGGGAAAATTACAAGTGCATGTAAGACCTACCACCTATTACTCGGGCAACGGGAAAGCAGCCATTAAAATTCTCAACTGTGCATACAAAGATCTTAAGCTATACATTTCAATAATAATAATAATAATAAAATACCCACAAAAGAAAACAGAAATCGAAGGGCAAAATTATAGCTGCATGCTGTTGCCTGTGACTTGACATTGTAAGTCCAGCTTAGCATGTCAGTGGCGGCGGCAACAGCATCTGCAGCTTTTATAAAAGTGCTGACAACCAGATGAAGGAATATATAATTGTCAACATACCCAACACTGAGCAGGCGAACTTGCTCGATTGCAATGGCTGGCAGATGTGACTGACCTATCTCGCCATCCATCAGTCTTTTTTTTATGGTAATGGAGAACCAGGTCTCGGCGATTTATTCATGGTATTTTTTTTGTATCCAACTTCTCCTGTATAAACCTGGAGCACTGTGATACAACCAACCAATCTGTCATTTTAACTACTAATTATAAATAGACCAATTTTTTCAAACTAATAGAGCATGGTTGGAAAACCTTACTCTCAGAAGCTTTGGGTTTGGTTCAATGGATCAAAATCGTAGGCATCACCGGCTTTGACAAAGCGTCCCTTCACACGCTTTCTCACATCGGCCCTTGCTTTGCGAGATGCATATCTCACTCGCTTCTCAAACCTGTCATGCAACAAGGACGAAGTTAAAACATATAAACTCCTTGAACAGATGGAATAATTATATACTGAAAGAATGAGGGTTGCAACTTGCAACCGAGACTAGCGGTAAATAAAACATTAAGACGAAGAGCTTAGAATTTATATCAATCAACTTTCTAAATGAATTGTTGAAAAATATACACATATGAAGACTCAGGAATGCAAATCCACATTCCTTACTAGAGAGCACCACAGTGACATGAAATCCTTCAATAGCATGAATAGTATCTAAACTGCACAGTATACAGATTAGGACACCGAGAAACAATTATACCACTCAAAAAAAAAATGTTAAAACGATTTAAATATATTTATCTGGAGCAGGCATGTCAGAGTTGTGTTGTTCTGTCTTGTATAGAAAAGCACATAATAAATTGAAACTAGAAGGCAAATACAAAAAGTCCTCATGAGAGAAGTTAGAAAGAGCAATACAGCAACAAGAATGAAGACATGATTATGTACTTAGTTTGTACTAAATTGACATCCACGGAACTATAAATTTAGAAGCAGGGAGGAATTAAAAAGAAGACCAGTAAGTTCCAGAAATTTGTAAAGCCATCAACCTAATAGACATGTCAGGTGACACGTTTCCTTATATGGGTTATTGGCATATGCTTACTTCCGTGTCTTCTTCTTTTCCTTGTAACGCATTACAGCATTGCTTCGAGTTGATGATTGGAAGGAGCTCTCAGTACATGGAGGGCACCAAGGAGGCTCTCCCATTAGAAGCATTGATGAAGCCCCACAATCTTGGTAATCTGCTCCGCTGCTCTCTCCAGTAAGGCCAGAAAATGAGAGGCTTGAATGAGCCTGCCTTCCAGTGAAACAAAGCACTGAATCAGTTTTATTGCTCATCACAGAATCAGCAGATGCCCCATTGCTGCATGCTGGCTGGATTGCGTTGACAAGTCCAACAGATGAGCCCTGCACAAAAACATTCAGTTACTGACCATAAGAACATTTACCAAGAACTTGAAATTCTCAGGGGCAGGCATTATTGAAAGTGTGATTCGTAAGGAAGACAAAACAAGCATGTAACATCCAAGCACATTAAATTGTCAATGCTGTTAAGCAAACTGTTGTCACATACATAATTTACAAGAAGAAAATTCATTAATTACCAAGATGACTCTGAAAGATCAAATGCTAATCTATTTGTAAACTTGAGGAATCAATAATCTCATCATCAATTATGGCTATTGATCAACTCTGTCAAAAGAGTAATCACAATTTGCCATGAAGGCTCTGCAAATAGGACAATAAATTTTCTTTCGGTACATAAATCATGTCTGAACTTGTTGTTTTCCTATAAATACTACAGAACCGAGTAGAAAAGGGATATGCATCTTTGATCACCATGCAAACTGCAAAATGAAGATGTAGAAAGATGACAAGCTTTGGTGTGGTAAATTTATCACATCATAATTGAAGATTCTCGGTACCATATCAGAAAACCTTTCTCCATTTTAAAATTGGCAAGGAATACTTCCATTTTCAAATTGAGAAAAAAAAATGATAACCGAAAATATAGTAATTGTTCTACATCATAACAACACAAAAATATTCTAGAAAAATGACAATACTATCATCAGAAAAAGACAATTCAGACACCACAAAGAAAGATCAAAAGAGAAGAGAGAACCTCAGCAGCCACAGCACCACGACAGTCGGAATCAGCAGCAGACAAGTCATTCGTCCTGAATAAGCTGTCAATTCCACCATTCACAAAAAGTTCTTCTGAGTGATTGAGAGCTACTCCAAAGAGTTCTTCATAATTATCAAGGTTCAAATCAACTTCATCCATGTTGAAGTCATCATAGAGATCATCTTCACAAAGCAATGGACGTTTTGTTTGAGGGCAAGATACCTACAAGTTAATAAAGTAGAAATTAGCAAAAATTCCTAAAATGGAATAAATTATTCTAATCACTCTTTTTATGAATAAAATGAAATCTTGATAACTTCCAAGATAACCTCGGCCCAGACAGGTGGCATTAGCGTACAATCCAGAAAGTCATTTGAGTGTGTAAAATAAGTGTCTGGAGTCCAAATTTAGAAACACATGGCACATATAGGCAAAGATGACAAATATAATAAAGGATGAGGTTATTGATTTCAAAATCATATGCGTCACTAGTTTTCTGCAATATCACCCTAAAACTTAAGTTGCTCTAAAATATACTTTAGATGGACCTTTGATTTCCACTATAAAACATAATCAAGAAAGCAAGGAACAAAATCAGCATAAGTTCTTCTGCAGAAGGAACTAATCTCGAAAAAATGATGTCACTTTAACCTCAAGCTTGTTCCCTAAGCAGAAAGAACAGTTATCACTGAGCATCTGCTCTTATATTTTTCAACATAAAGCACAACAGAAGAATAAATTGATCTCGAAATGTTATCATATTTCTTTGATACTGCCCCATGAAACTTAAATAACAAGGGCTCGAAAGTACCTCAATAACAGTTATCTTGATTCTCTAATGATAAATTCCTAATTCGTCATTTACCTTGGGCAATGACGTATCAGTTACTCCAGCTGGCTGATCTAGAGGTGGTGGAGATCTTAGTTCCAGAATTGAAGAAGACCCATCCCAGCCACTTCCCATATCCGCATTATTGTCATTATTAACTTCTGCAACACCATCACTATTCTTATTCTGGCTAACAGTGTTCCCTGTAGGGCCCCAGGAAGTCGTTTCAATATTCTCAGTGATGCTCATTAGACCTAATTCCTTCTCACAAGTAGATTCACCCGGTGAAGGGGACTGCCAAAAAAATGGCCATAAGGAAGAAAGTTCCGCAGATGATGGACAACCAGAGTAACAATTAATTGTTTGCCTCTTATGTGTCCAATTCGAGGTAGATGTACCATGACCTATCCAATCACAGTTTTCGCATAGGGAAACCCTTTCCTCTGTACACCTAACCAAAGCAGGCTGTGAATTGCATCTCTCACATAATAATGTTCTTGAATGGCGTCTCGACAGTGCATTAGCAGAATGGACATTTCGATCACATGATAAACATAAACATGCTGCATCAGACCGGCAATATACCACAGGCCTTTGATGCCCACAGAAATCGCAATTGTAACCCATGTTTGCAATCACAGCACTCCACCACAACAAAACCTATAACTTTTCTCCAAAAATTTACGGACTATAAGCAGAATATATATAAACCATGGCAAGTAGCTTCTCCATGATCCCCGACTCTGCTATTTCTTCGTGCACTTCAATACCTGTCACATATAGGGAAAAGAAAGGTCGCTGTTACAAGGGAACTCAGTTTACTTCTGATTTAAAAAGTAAGCGAAACCAACAAGAAAAATGGAATATCAAAATGGATAGTTCCATTTACTTCAAATTTGCACATAAATTGATTATAGCAACAGGGTCAGTAACATGGAAGTGATCACATGAAACAGCACTGATTAAGGGTAAACATTTCCATTTTTCTATATGTCAGCCAAAAAAGTAAACAGTTTGAAGCACTCAGAAGCAAATAAACGATCATTTATTGAATGTGTAAACGTACAAACACCAAATTTTAGAGAGTCATCCATGACGGCTACAACAGTCAAGATAAAATAAGAAAATAAAAGGGAAAAAGTGAAAAGAAAAAAAAAAGGAATATCCATTTCAACACTTAATGAAAAGCAAAAAGCAGAGGAGCAAGCATTCCTAGAACAGAATCATAAGCAAAATTAATTACATTTTAAAGAATGTAAAAAAAGTACCAGAAATCAAATAAAATATCCAAAAAATGAGTAAAATTTATCATAAACAAATGGAAAATAAAATTTTTAAGTTAACCCACATAATTAAACTCCATAATCAAAACAAAATTACACAACACAAAACAGATTAAGTTTTGAAAATAAAAGGATCTTATTCAAACCAAGAGACCCAGAAATACTAAACCCAAAAATAAAACTAAATCTAAAACCCAGAAATAAAATCAAAATCGAGTGAAGACAAAAATAAAAATAAAAGACCCAGAAAGGGAAATCAGATTAAAAACTAAAATAGAAAAAGAAGAAGAAATTTACCGTGAAAAAACCAAAGAATATGGTGACACTAGATCGGTCAGTAGCAGTAATAACAAATTTGAAAATTTATAGAAAAAAAAAAGGAATTACCAACGAGAAACCCTTGAACAAAGAGCTTTCCAGAATCTCTCTCTCTCTCTCTCGCTTTTTCTCTGTTTCGAGTTAATGAAAAGTGTAAAGAGATAGAAATTGGTGGGCGTATACGGGAAATGTGATGACATAAGCTGATAAAAAGTGCAGAGAGAGAAAATAAAAAATGATATGAAAATAAATGTAAGGGTAAAATGGGAAATGAAAAGTGGGGCCTTGTCCTTTTCAATCATGAAAAGGGGAAGTCAGGCCCTGCCTTTTACTTGGTCCCTCCTATAATTAAAATACTATATTTTATAAAATATTTATGTTAAAAAGTAGAAAGGAGTACATGGTATTAAAAACTAGGAAAAAAGTGAGAACTACAGCCATACCATTAGCATCATTGTGCAACAGTGGCAATAAAGATTTCACATACAAACTAGAGTCATTAAAATATAACATATTCAAGGAAGATTAAGTGTGAAAGTTGCTTCTAGCAAGAGCATTGATATAAAGGTTTCTCTTTCAGAAGACATGTGTGAGAGTCCTAACATCAATAGATATTAAGTAGTAAAAGAAGGATTAAACTTAGAAGTATTATGTAATTAAATTTATCATGGTAGTTGCATCTATTTTGGCTTCAACTTTCTTGATGTTATGATGAATTGCTAAAAAGAAAACCATCGCCCATGATTCTCTCTCAATGTTTGTAGCAAATGGAATGTGTTGTTAAAATCCTATGATCCATTTTTCTCTATTGTCTTTTGCTCGAGATTTGCTTATATCTGTGCAATAATATTTTCATAATTCAAGTTAATTTAGTACAAGTATATTTATATCAATACAAACATTCTACTCTAATCCAATTCAAGCCAAATCACATACATATTCATATCAAAAATTTTATGATTACATAACTTGCACATATCCATTTTGCACTTCAATTCAGTACATAAGTATCTAAACATACAATTCATACTATGTACACATGAGCTTGTCATATCATCTTTCATTCATAAGCATATACTGTTGGATTTGGTGCCTTGAGTGTGGTATATTGAGTCTAGTTTTTCATAAAATAAACGGTATAAGCAATAGAATTGTAGATTATGAGATATTAATTCTTATGAGACAGGTTAGAGTAAATTCAGGTTCCCTTGTTCTGACTTTGAAAAATCGTTACAAATTGTACAAAAATGTTAGGAGATGAAATTTATATGCTTAAAATATTGATGAGTCTACTTTCAAGGGAAACAAATGAAAACATAATGTGAGTCTTGCACTGAAAGATAATTAATTTTTAGTGGAGAAGGGTCTAGTAATAGAACAGGGAAAAATTTTACTGTATTAATTGATTAAAGTGAAAATTCTAAAATTTTTATGGTAAAATTTTCATTGAGTCTAGTTTAAAAAACAATAAGTGAATCTTAATTTGGAATATTGTAGACCAAGATATAAATAATTTAGTGATTGCTATCCAAGTAGATAGCCTTTGTAAAATTATACATGTTATTAGTGAAATCATAATTAACGTTACCTAAGCTTGCTATGCTCAAAAATCAAATGTTCATATATATACATAAAGGTTGTGAAATGCTAAGAAATTGTTATAAGTGAAAGATTTGCTAATATATACAAAAGTAGTTTAAATGATTTGTTGAAGCATTAAATAAATAATTGTTATATAATGTATGAATGGACTTATTTGTAAAACTTTAATAGTTGTGTAATCTTATAATTTGATTGAGAATCATATGGTGTTGAAATTGGGAGTACATACATATGAGTAATAGTGAATTATATGGTATAGTGATTAAATTGTAAAAAAAAAATGTAGCTATAGTATTTTAGTAGAATTGTATGATGCGAAAAGTTGAGAATAGGTTATATGAAAGAATGATTTGGTGAACGAAGTAAAAAGTGAAATAGGAAGGTGGTACTAGATTGTAACAAAAATTGTAAACATGGAGAAATTGATAAAACAGAGTGCATGTTGCGATGACCCAAGTTAGACGATCACATCGAGACTTGAAGATCCCGACGTCGCCCTTGAAGTTTGAAATGCAACACTCCTAACTCTTCTCCGCCATCAGATTAGGGTTACGGAGTATTACTAAACAATCAAAAACATTTGAACAATATGTCATTCAATATTACAATCACATCATAAAATATTCATACGCATGCATATTGTCCTTGAATCGAGCCCTCAGGGCCCTAAGAATAACTTCAAAACATTTGGGACCAATTTGAAACAGTTTGGAAAGTTTAGGAAAAAAATGCAAAATTTGCAAAATAAGGGTCACATGACCGTGTGGCCAGGTCGTGTGTCTCAGGCCATGTAACTATCGAATTAGGGACACATGGCCGTGTCACACGTCCGTGTGGCAGGTCGTGTCACGCCTGTGTGCTAGGCCGTGTGTTAGGTCGTGTAACTTATTGACTTGCACCCTAAAGAACTCATCTGATGACACACGGCCGCGTGGACCTAAAATGAACCTTAAACAACAATTTACCAATTCAACTTATTTGGACATTAAATAATCCATTTACCAGCCAAAAGACCTATTCAAACTGACATTAAACAAGCTAAAAATATGTTAAATCAACCATCCTAAGTGCCTAACCAATGTATCCTTATTGATACCAAAAATATATACAATTATACATCAAAATGAATCATTATTCGCAACTTATAAATTCACAAAATTTAACATCTAACCAATGTGCCTATCATAGACACCTCAAACACAACATTTCATTAACACATACCATATATTTGCATTAAAACATCTTACCGCATTCACATATATCATATAAGTTGACTATTTGAACTTAATACCATTCTTTAACATTTTACATATCCAAAACAATAGTAAAGACATACAAGCCTATTACATGCCAAAGACATACAAGCCTATTACATGCCATATAATCCGAAAAGAACGTTCCAAAAATTACCGAAAATTAGTGGATAGTGTGACTTGAGTGCTGATCCGACCGTCCAACCTTCAGTGTATCTACAAGAACAGGAATAACACAAGTAAGCTCATTGAAGCTTAGTAAGTTTGACGTACTAAAACGATAAATCTTACTAAAGTAAGTACAATAAATCAAATAAATATACAACCATATGTGTTCCCTGTCATCCACAATCTTAACCAATGAATTGTAAAATTTAATTCAAAACTCAAATACATGACAAAAATATCAAAATCACTAAACAAGTTACCTTACTGAGATTTACAATCTGATGAACGACTTACAAATAAGAGTACATCGTTATTCCGACCGAAACACACCAGATACTCATAAGAGCTAATCCATCCAAAAATGCATCAATTCTCATAAGAGCTAATTCATCCAAAAACACATCAATGCTTATAAGAGTTAATCCATTCGAAAACACACCAATGTGGCTCTGAAGAGCTAGTCCAACCGAAACACACCGAAACAGGGAGTATAATACGAGAGTTCGCAACAAATGATAAACCTCAGTCTACTCTAAAAACATATATCAAATGTAACACCCCTAATCCGTATCCGTCACCAGATTAAGGTTATAAGGCATTACCGAACAATTCACAGCTTAAGGAAGTCATTCATTATTATACACGTTTAAGATAATATAAACTCAATTATATGAATTATATATATATCTCTTTTATAATGTTCAAATAATCAAATTTTAAAATAAATATTTTCATAACAAATTCTATATACAAACATTAAGACATTCAAACTCATATATCGAATACATGCCATTAAATCTGTCTAACTTGGCAAATATCAAACATATCTTTATGAACTATTAATTGAGCAAAACATACAAACTAAATTACATCTCCTTCACGTACCAAAAACCATTCATAAATTAATCTTACGTAACCAAATACACATGATCATACTCTCCATCACATAAATATGCCATAAACACTTATAAAATGATTTAGTACTACAACCGAATATACATTATACCGAACTTTATCCATTTTACCGAAAATTATAACAAACATGACAAACATATATTCCTTGTATTAAATTTAATAACTTAAACTAATTCATAGTACAAATCATGCGTTCCAAGTAAACCAAATTTTAAGACACAACGAAATACATATATGTATATACATATATCTAATATGAAAAGCTTCCCAAAATGATTAACCATTATCTATTTACATCATTACTTTAAAACCGTGAGCATATACCAAGCACACTATATATGTATATGGCATACATATTACTAACTAATACATTACATATTTTAACTCAATAACATACATCATTTACTCCATTATCGAAACACATAATCAAGTACCACAACACATATATACCTTGAGATAACGTATATGCATACATCATCACCACATTATGTGCCAAAATATATTTATATGTGCAAGTACCGAATCATCAATCAAGTATATTCCTTACCTAATTTCAACATTTAACTGAGTACATTCGACAACCAAGTTAAACCCTTCCTACCAAATATCAGTTAAAATTGAATCATTTTAATCATGAATAACATAACAAACATATTTTGTAACACCCCTAACCCGTATCCGCTGCCAGGATAGGGTTTCGGAGCATTACTACCATTTGTAGATAACTTAAAAAAATTAAAATACTTACCGATTCAATGCATCATATAAAATAAATATATTACCATTCAATCAACAGTTTGGCACTTGTATAAGCATCAAACAACAACATTGTTAGTATACTTGCTCATATCTCATATAAATTCAACATTGATATATCTATTTTCTCGACATGTCGCACTTTAGTTTAATAATAGTCTCAACTTACATAATTTCCTTGTATCAACATATCAAAGATAATCATATATGTACATGTCATGAAACATATCATGCTCTTACCGTTTCTTCACAAGCATATATCATTCATTTCATTATATCAATATTTTATGCTCCATCATTTCCATATATTTTATGTATATTTATTCTGGTAATAGCTTATATCAAACTTAACATAAATTATATTCCATGTACTTATACTTATTTTGTTTATCCATTTTCATAATTATTTCATACAATGCTTTTGTACATATATTTCCATATGACCAGTTCTTGTAAACATTTCACACAACCATTTCATATAACCATTCTTCATCTGATACATTTTACCTGAATATCAATTGTTCAACAGATGTTATAGCGTCTCCCATCCACGGTCTTATTTATCTTTGACGTGATGCCATAGTGTCTTTCAACTATGGTCTTACTCATTTTCTGTCATGTTGCCATGGTATCTTTCAACCATGGTCTTATTCTTTTCATGTCACGTTGCCATGGTATCTTTCAACCATGGTCTTACACATCTCATATCAGGTTGCCATGGTATCTTTCAACCATGGTCTTACACATTTCATATCAGGTTGCCATGGTATCTTTCAACCATGGTCTTACACACAGGTTGCCATGGTATCTTTCAACCATGGTCTTACACATTTCATATCAGAGAGCACACTCCCGCGAACCTCATCCTTATAGTGGGATTACCAGTCCAGGCTAAATCCCCTGCAACGACAATTACTCTAATGAGCTTGGATCTTAATTACCAGTCCAGGCTAAATTCAGACCCTAATTCGGATTACCCGTCCGGGCTAAATCCATTTTACACATATTCTTCGGGAGGGCTATATCAAGATAGGATCACCCGTCTGGGCTAGATCCTTTTTACCGTCAATTCCTTTTCAGAGATCCATCGAATTTTCCTTTCATTCAACCGGGATTTCTTCCCATTTTATCAAATATATCAATGTTTCATAAATTTTCATACAATGAACATTCAAATCATATTCACATCAATAACATACAATCTCAAGCATTTAAGAATATAATTCAAGTTACACGAACTTACCTCATTGCTTGTTTGTGTTTATAATTTCATTAATCTGATATCTTTTCTTTTCCACAATCAAGTCTCATATTTGAGTCGTCCGGATCTTTATAAATAAATTTGATCGTCATTTTCATTCATTTCATATTCTAATGCATTTAATTAATTCTCTAGGAAAAATTACCATTTTGCCCCTAAACTTTTAATTAATGACGATTTCATCCTTAGGGTCAGGAAAATAAAATTCTTACAATTTAATCCTTATTTCCAGATATTATTCTCATATATATTGATAAAAATCCATGAATTCTATAAAATATCAGAATTTTTCATAATTTCAACACTTTTCAATTTAATCCCTAAAATATGTTTTCCTCCGATCTTGAACTAAATTAATAATTTCATTCAATTTTGTAATTTAAATAATAAAATAATCCATTTCATGCAATTTTGTCATTTATTTCATGCAATTTGGTCATTTCTGACATGTTTACAAAATTGCCCATAAAGTTTTACTTTTATTCAATTTAGTCCCTGAGCCTAAAATATGCAAATTAGCCATGCTAGATGAATATTAATACATATTTTTCCTCCTCCTCCTCTCCATTCCACATCCTTAATGTAGATAACACACTTGTAAGTAATATTATCCATAATTTTTATTATTTACTTTTATGAATATTCAAGCTGTCTATCTGCATCATAGTCACTAAATTATTTATATCTGGATCTATAGAACTCCAAATTAATATCCGATAATTTTCCATGAATCTAGACTCATATATATTCTTACCATAAAAATTTCAAAATTTTTGGTTTAGCCAATAACTACAGTTTATTCTTTAAAGTTACTCCTATTATGCTGTCTGACAGTTCTGACCCTTCTTCACCAAAAATTAATTATCTCCTCATACAGGATACAAATGATGTTCTTGTTTGTTTCTATTAAAAATATACTCATTCATAATTTTATACATATAAATTTAAGCCCCTAATTATTTTTATTCAATTTTTTATGATTTTTCAAAGTCAGAACAGGGGAACCCGAATTCATTCTGACCTTGTCTCACAAAATTCATTATATCTAAAAATTTAAAAATTTATTGCTTAAACTATTTCTTCTATGAGAAACTAGACTCAATAAGCTTTAATTTCATATTTTTTTCATCTTCTAATTAGATTTATACAATTTATGGTGATTTTTCAAAGTTAGTCTACTGCTGCTGTCCAAACTGTTTTTGTGCAAGCTATTAATTACCATGTTATAACACCCTTATTTTCTTTTTCTACACCATTTCTCATCACTTTTCTCTTATTTTCTCTTCACTAACATATCAAAAACATAGGACCTTATGTAAGAAAACTCTACTATAACATTATTTCCATGCTTTGTCAATAATAACAAACTTAAAAACATATTGAAATCTTGATATACTTACTTTGTTCTATTGATACTAATCTTTAACTTGATTTTCTCTCTCCTCCAGCTTCTATTTCTTGAATCCAACTTGATATTCTAACTCCCCATGCTCTCCTTAACATTTTTGTCTCTTGGTAGCTATGGAAATTCATTTGATTTTTGGGTGAAAATGGTGAATTTTTGGTAAAAGGACCAAATTGTAAAGAAAGCAAAACTTTCTTTCTTCCTCTCTTTCTCTCACGTTAGTGTATGGGAAAAATATGGATGAGAATTTCTCATCTTTCTTTCTTTATATACTAATAAAATAATAATAAAATATCTTATTAAAATATTAATAAAATAATATTTATCTAATTAAATAATTATAAAATATCAAAATATCTCTAGCATCATTATTACTTTCTAGATTTCTCTCTCTTCCAATTGACCATTTTGCCCTTCATTATCTTTTAAAATTCCATCCTTAAGTCATCATTTAATTTGGTAAAATTGCAATTTAGTCCCTCATAGTTCTTCATATATTCAATTTGGTCCTAATTCATCCATTTTCCTTAGTTTCTAGAGCATTCCATTCTTAAATTATTTACACTATTGGTCCTTCAACTTTTTCATATTTACACTTTAACCCCTCAAATTTTGAATATTTACTCTTGTGCAACAAAACTTTTCTCACTTTTACAATTTAGTCCTTTCTTGAATTAATATATCATAATATACTTCTCAATATTGACATAACTCAAAATTTCCCTTTTTGTCACTTTATTTCCTTATTTTACTATATCAAGGATAATATCTTACTGTAAAAATTTTCAGAGTATTACATATTTCATACTTATGCATATGCCATGGCCAATTCAAACAAACCACGTCCAAAATCATCAACCACTTTCCATGTATAAAACACTTATCTACTTGACTAAAGTTTCATATACTCACATATCATTTTAGTCATTTTCGCATGGCTTAATATATACACAACTTCAAAAACAAACATATTAACTTGCCTATACATGCCATAGGTTCAAATTTAAACTTATCAAATACCAAAAACAGTCGATAGTGTGATGGACTTTGCTGATGATCCCCGAGCTCATAACTAGATCTCGAAATCTATAAAACAGAGGCAAACATAACACACAGCAAGCTATTAAAGCTTAGTAAGTCATAAGCAAATAACAACTTAATGACATTATCAACTTATTTTAACCAAGCCAAGTTATACTATCATAGTCACATTTAATCCCAAGTTTAACATTTCATAATTAACATATGCTTTCATAAATAACCTTATCTTAACTGATTGTACATATATACATATTCCAAGTATCATTCAATTTCAAAGACATAACATTATTATATAACCGAATGTATTTACACACGTATACATATACTCATGAATCAAAGTATAACATCACCTGCATATACATAACATATAGTCGAATATATTTTGCAAGTGCACATATGTTCACATTAATAACTTATATAATTTGCATCATATATCAAATGACCAACTTATCTTATTTTCGAATAGGTAATCAACTAACTCATACCTGATCGTTTTAGCTTGTTTTACACTTTCGTTCACAACTTATCATTGCCCATTGAACCATTCAGAATTGAATAGGATACTCGGATAATCACATATATCAAACAATGCCAATGTCCCAGACAGGGTCTTACACGAATCAAATACGATTTCAATGTCCCAGACATGGTCTTACACGTAATCACAGATCGATGCCAACGTCCCAGATGTGGTCTTACACGAGAACACATATCGAAAATCCTATGTCATGACATATGTATCCTAGCTATTTCTAAGGTTCGTACGGGACTTTCGGACATTATAATTCGGTCGAATTGAACTCGTAAACTTTGTTTCCATGCATATGTACATTCGAATTTCACATATATAATTTCACATAATTTAATTTCAGTATATAATGTGACAGCCTTAAAACGACCCTAGTCGGAATGTGGTTTCGGGACTACAAAACCGAGGCATAAAAATAATTTAATATTTATTTTATTGCCTATAATATGTGTTAACTCATGTGTGACATTTTTGATGTTTTGATTTAGAGCTATAAATGTGAATTTCACTAGAAAGGACCTAGAAGAAAACTTTGGAAGTATGATGGGGGAATGTGTAATGACTAATTAAAGCATGCATGCAAAACAATGGCCTTGCATGTCAAATATCCCTATTTTTATAAGAGGTGGCGGCCATGACAATGAGGATGGGCAAAACATGTCATAGACATGTTTTGTTGGTGCATTAGGAGAAAAGAAATAAACAAATAAGCATGGGTAATAAAGAATGAAAAAAAAATGTGTGTGAGTGAACCCCCCCTATTGCCGTGTATTGAAGAAAAGAAGAGAAAAAAAAATTGATCATCCTTTCATTCTCTCTTGACCGAAAATCCTAAGGAAGAAGAGGGAATTTTTGCTTCATGTTTGGTTTAGAAGAGGATTAGGAAGGGGTTTGGCTATACTTGCATCAAGATTAAGGTATGTTTGAGCTTGTGCCATGAGATTCATGCATGTTTTTAGTTACTAGCTTGATGTTCTTATTAGCCCATGGTTCAAATCTTTGTTATATCATGGGGATGGTATTTGGCCAAGGTGGATTTTGTGTTAATGCCATTGCATGTTAAATATGAAGCTTGTTAATGGTATATGTGATGGTGGATTGATGGCTCTTGGACTTTCTTTTTAGTATTTTTGAGTAAGACATTAAGTTCTTTGCTTAATCATGACCAAAATTATGGTGTTGTGATGTATTCGGTCATGGTATATCCATAAGTATGATTCATGCATGTTGCATGGTAGGTAAGATTTGAGCTTTGGATATGTGTTTATATTTGGATATAAACAACTTGAGATTCGGCCCTTGCACCTACATGAATATGTGTTTGCACATGATGAATTGGTATGACATATATACTATTTCAAGGTGTATATTTGCTTGTGATAATGTTTCGGTTATGTAGTAAATGAGAGATGTGTATTGAGCTACAATATGTAATGCATTAGTTAGTAAAATGTATGCTGTTTTTTTTGTGTGTGGTATTAAGTGTAAAATTGGCCTCAACATAGACATGCATATTCGGCCAAATGAAGTAGATTGGTGTGCATGTATTCGGTTAGAGGCAACCGTATTGAAGTCTTATCTTGGCTTAGATAATTGACTAAATGGGTAATAAGTGAGGATGGTTGCCGAATATACAAACATACATATGCATGTGTAATTGAATTATGAATGTTTAGCAAGATGGTTAAACTAGTTGATTTATTGATTAAGCTCAAGGAGTTAAAGAAGGAGAATCAAGCAAGGGAAAGACGAAGGTCATCGAGTAGCCGACTTGGACTATTTTACCCAACACAAGGTAAGTCACTAAGCATATATTTTGTATTGATTTGAATAGACATAATGTCTATGTAATTATGCCGAAAGGAATGATGAATTTATATACATGTGTGTATGTGGTGATGGAAGTATTGAATGGAAGGAAAAGAGGTGAGATGTATTGAGTTGTTGATTTCGGCACTAAGTGTGCAGTATAAACATTTGTGATCATGAGAATGGCACTAAGTGTGCGGGTTTAAAACTTGTACAGCACTAAGTGTGCGAGTTTGATCATGTAGCACTAAGTGTGCGAGTTGATTATATAGCACTAGGTGTGCGGACTCACTATATGCTTTTGAATCACTATTGACACCGAGTGTGCGACACTATTGAGTTGATCACGGACAGCGGATCGGGTAAGTACCTTGAGTTCATGGCTAACAGCGCTAAGTTTATATTTGGGGTCGAGCTTGGTAAGTTTGAACCTATGTGACAATGTAAATTGAAGTCACGTACATAAGAATTATCGGAATGAGTGAAAGGTCATGTAGATGTATGATTGAATCGAAGGTCTAAGGAACTATGGTATAGTTCGGTTTGAATGGAGTAATTAGCCTCGTTCCATTTTGTTTCCTCTTGCGATAATGTTATTAATGGTTGTTAGTGCATTGCTTATGACTTCTTGAGTTATATACTCATTCGGTGTTTGCTTGTCACCTATTTTAGGTTTCTTGGACTCGACTTTTTGCGTATTCGGGACCGTCATCAAGTCATCACACTGGCTAACAACTTTTGGTATTTTCTTCGTAGTTGGTCATGGAGTACATTTCGCATGTATAGGCTATTATGTTTTGTTTGAACTTGGTATGTAAAATTTTGAATAGCCATGCGAAAATGGCTTATAAATGTTTTGAGCATAATGTTATAATCATTTGGTATGTATATGCTCATTAAGAAGCACGGAAATGTTTGGCAACGACCAGCCATTAGAACGGGTCATCATGATTATATTTTGGACTATATATGTAAAAGGGGTGGTTGAATCATAGAAACTATGTGTTAGAGAAAGTCTACCCTAGAAATAGATGCTGGCAGCAACAGTGACGTGGATGTAAAAAATCACTAAAAATAGTAGGAATGGAATTAAATAGTGAATAAATTACGTAAATGAACCTTGATGAATCCATTTTCATATGGAAGAAACGAAACGGTCATATGAGTTGTATGTTAAAAGATATTTGGGTTTTCGTGAAACAGGGCCAGAACGGTTTCTGGATTCCCTGTTCCGACTTTGAAAATTCATTATAAATTAACCAGAGATAATTAGGAGTCATACCATATATGTATAAATTCCTCTTTGAGTCTAGTTTCTATAAAAACAAACGGCATCAGTATTGAAGCCCTGCACAGGGAGTTATTCGAGTTGTAACGCACGAAGGTCAGTGTAGTCGACCCCTGTAACATAGGAGACTTTAACTAATAAACTGTACTAATTTGCTTGACCAAAAATTCTAGAAAAAAATATGTAGATGGACATATGAGTCTAGTTTCAGGGAAAAATTACGAAACTGATTTTCAAGTTGTAAAACTCAAGTTATGATTTTTGAAGCGACTAGTACACAGATTGGCAGCTTGTCTGGGAAATTCTCAATAAGTGGTTTGAAGTCTATTAACACCTCGTGTTCGACTCCGGCGGCGGTCTCAGGTTCGGGGTGTTACATATAAACTCGTACATAATTAAAATTAACAATATCTATTTGCTTATAAACTTACCTCGGACGATGAAAATCGGAACGGGATGGCTAATCGACAACTTTAGTTTTCCCTCGATCCAAATCTGATTTTTTTGGTTCTTGATCTAAACATATTCAAATTAAACTCATTCAAATATATTTTCACTCATTTTAGTCCAAAAACACATAAATAGCAAATTATAATTTTACCCCTAACATTTTACACTTTTTACAATTTAGTCCAAATTGCACAAAACACAAAACATGCAAAATTTGCACATACCATGCTTAGGCCGAATGTTCCATATGTTCATAGAAGTCCATACATTTCATTTATTTCACATTTTAGTCCCTCAATTTATTTTTTTACAATTTAGTCCTAATTACTCAAAATAATTAAAAATTCCAATACAAAACATGTTAATCTAAAACATATCTTTCATATTTCATCAACTATCATCACAAAGCTCAAATATTCATCAATGGTATAACTCAAAATATTCATCAAAATCAAAAATTCAAACATGGCTTTGTACATTACACTGTAACGATCTTAAAAACGTAAAAATTATCAAAAACCCAGCTAATTACATACCTTGATTAAGCTTGACAATGGCTGAACCTTTGAAACCTTATTTTTTTATTTCTTATTTTGACGTTCCGTCCTGAAAAGAAAATATGAACAATGGCTTTTAATATCATGTTTTATTTAATACATATTTTTACATAATTTACAAATTTAGCCTTTATAATATAATTCCCATTCCATTAACTAATGGCCTAATTTGTCCATGCCAAAATTCAAGGGTATAATTGCATTATAAATACCTCCATTTTAAAAGACAACAATTTGGACCTTTTACATTTAACCATCAAACTTTCATTTTATGCGATTAAGCCCTTTTTATTAAATCAACACTCAAACGAGAAAGTTAAAACACGAAAATTTCACAGATATAAATACACACATAATAAACACAGAAAATAATTTTAAAATATTTTTCTAACTCAGATTCGTGGTCTCGAAACTACCGTTCTAAATAAGGTCTAAATCGGACTGTTACATATATATCACTCCACAACAATCTCCACTCCAATCCCCCATAACATACCATTTCTTGATTATACTCTATCTCGTGTTCAATTCGATCCAAGTATTGAATTTCAACAATTTTTCTTAAATAACTTTATACCATTATAATCAAATATATCTATTAAATCACATTATATCATCAAACATTTCCTATAGATGTTAAATTATAAACTGTACGAACTTACCTGGACTGAGTTGTAGTAATTGCAGAAGTTCAGGGACTATTCCATAATTTTTTTCCACGAGTATCATTTTGGTTTTGATCTAAAATATAAAATTTCTCAATTATCAGCTTACATTTCACATTCCAATTCATTTTACATTTTATACTTTTTTGAATTTACACAATTACCTCTAACTTTTACAATTTTTGCAATTTAATCCCTTAACCCAAGAATCATCAAATTAACTTTCTTTTTCTCAACTCAACATGATATTAGAATATACTAGGCCCTTAAACAATCCCTACTAAATATAAAATTCACTATCAAACCCTAAAATTTTGACATTTTCACAATTTAATCTCTAAATCAAAATATAACAAAAATCACTTCACAAAATCACCAAATAGCACAATCAAAGCTTCAAATACATAATTATCATAAAAATACATTCAAGATTCATCGATGGAAAATTTTAAAACTTTTAACAGATTCAAAAACGAAGGTACGAGCTAGCTAGACCTAGTTACAATGATCTCAAAAACACAAAACCTAGAGAAACAGACTCGAAATGGACTTACATGCAAGATACAAAAAATGGCCGAACCTTCAACTAAGTTTCCATGGTGTTTTTGGCTATGAAAAAGAGAGATTGAAGAAGAAATGTCTTTTACTTCATTTAATTTTGTTTTTATTTCATAATATTTACCATTTTACCATTAAAACATGTAATATTTAATAATTTTCATCAATAATGGCGTCCAATGTTAATGATTAGGGGATAATTACAACATAAGTCCCTCCTAAATTAGTAATTAAGCTATTTGATAACCTAAATGCTATAATTGCTATGTTTTTCACTTTTTACAATTTAGTTCTTTTTCTTTAATTAGCTATTTAAACATTGATATTTCTAGACCAAATTTTAATACAACTTTAATGACTTCGTAAATATTCTATAAATAATATTTACAAGTCAACTCAACAGAAATTTGTAGTCCCGAAATCATTATTCCGTCACCACTAAAAATCGGGCTATTACATGAAGAGTTTGCAAATAGATCATAAATGGCCTATAAACTATTGAAAGAGCTAACGAAAGCTCGAATAAAACTTGGAATGAAATCGGGAACTATATATTAACTCAAAATTGATATGTTAACTTGATTAGAAAGAGTTTTTGAACTAAATTTCTCTGAAGTTGCATCGGCAACGTTTGTAACATTCTAGTGCTCAAACTCGACAAATGGGTCGGGTATGAGGATGTTATAGGACAAATTTTAAAATTTTAAATGCATGTTTTTGTGTATTACTAATAATTTTTAATGTTGATTACATGTGATTGTATATATTTATTTATATATTTTACTTTTTGGATTTGTGCAATTAAAAGGTTAATACTCACACTCACAGACAACTCACACCCACTAAATTTAAATACCCAAATTTTTTTTATTTTATTAAATAATATATTTGTATTTCATGTAATTAATGTACAATAATATTATCCAAATGATTGAATATAATTAAGATTTATTAACTATTTTAAGGTTACAACAATAAAAGAACTTTAAATCATAATTAAACTCTAAACAAAGATAACAATCAAATTAATTATCAATTATTTTTAGGTACTAAATGAATAATTTTGGGTTCGGCCTCATTTTGATAAAGTTAATTTTATGTCTACTTATTTATCTTTGTTAAGTTTTTTTTTGTTGTTTCAGTAGTGGTCTACTCTGACATCTTGTGATATTTTATGTTTTTCCAATCATTTTATGAATATGTTTTATTGACAAAAAAAGAAGAAGAATGAAACCACTTAAATATTGAACAATAATGCATCTAATAATACCAATAAAAATCAAATTTAAATAATTTAAATCACAATAAAAATATTATTTATCATAAATATAAAACATAACCTAAACTTTCATAAAATATTCTTCTAATATCAATGTATTAATATAATAATAATAAAAAATATTTTGTCAATTTAAAGAAATAAAATCATACAATAAAATATTTTTGCAAATGGAAAAAATTGCTCTGATATAAGTATTCAATGGTAATTCAAGTTTATTCTAAATATTAATAAACTTACCAAATATTTTTCTCCACTCCATTTACGACAATATAAGTCTTCTCTTTGTGAAAATTTCTGACATTTGACACAACCATCACTAAAGATTACAATTTGAATGTTAGTTTCCTCAAATTTAAAAATTAATTTGAATAAAAATAAGTATAATATTATTATCATTATTAATTAAAATAATATTTCATCTCTTCTCGATATCATTGCCATTCAAATATGACTCAACTAGTACTTTCGCTTCGAAAAATCATTACTTCAATTCTTCATTATTTTAAATATATTGAATTTGAACCTATGTCATACACATATTAAACCCTAACAACTATATTAATAAATCTTGGCCTAAAATTTGTAATGTTTGAACCGAACCGGACCAACTAATCAAACTAAGGTACCATTTCGAATAATGGCATTAGACTAATTGAACCAATACAAATTGATTGAACTAACTAAAAATTTGATTGAATCGACAATTGAATCGAACCAGTCATACCGGCAAACTGATAACTTAACCATTTTAACTACTAACCTGATTCTAAAAATATTGTGTAAAGCTATCTATTTATTTATGTTAGATTTAGTTTTAATGATACATCAGTTAGGGTTGAAGTAGATCTTTCCAAATTCTGGCGTTGAATTTTCATGCCTGTTTTCATTTACGAGAATTGACATTCATGAATTTCATAGCCAATTTCTTTAAGAGCAAAAGCAAAAAAGAAGATCTCCATCTACACCTTATTGTCGATAATGATGAAACAAATGAGTCTTTTGTACGAAGCAAACACCTTTTACTCCTCCTCATCTGACCTAAAATAGTTCAGAAAACCATTATCACACGCTTGTTTTCTCTTCTATGTTTCACTTTTTGGATTAATTAATTTCCCTCCACAATACGACCACACAATGTATGTAGAGGTATCTATAGGCCAGGTCTAATTCAGGCCGAATCTAACCAAAACTTTAGGTCCATTTGCTAGGTCGGGACAATGAGCCTAAAATTTTGCCCAAGCCCAACCGGATAAAATGCAAAACACGAGATCACTCGACTTGTATTAATTAGTTTTATATATATATTTAAAATATAATACATCAAAAATACTAAAATATTAAAATAAATATTTCCCAACAAATTGAAAATAAATTAGAAAATATGTATACTTGAATAACACAAAGATATGTGCAACTTAAAGAGCAAATGTCTTTAAAATAGTAACAAAATTAACAATAAAATAAGAGTTATATAATATCTAAATAATAATAATAAAATAGTGAAATTGTAGTGAAAAAAAAAGAAAACAGTAAAAAAAATAACAATTTTTTTTTGCATATTTGGGCCAAGCCCGACTTGGCCCAAAAAGCCTTAACTAAGGCCCCAACCCATTTTCTAAACGGGCCTTACTTTTTTTGTTTAAGCTCATTTTTTAGAATTATATTTTCACTCAAACCCTCTTACTTTCCAAGCTCAGCTGGCTCATGGACATTTCTAGATGTAGGTAAGATACTTATTTCTAATATCTTGGGACCCGGAGACATGGGCGACTAAATAAATGGAACAGCTGTACCTGGTGGTTAGACATATAATCCACGTCTATAACTAGCTAGACACTTTTCTTGGCCGAACAAAGTTTACAATGAAACTATGACCTAAACACTAATTTCGGACAAATTAAACTGTCCAAAAATCGAGTCAGGGGCCTCCGTTCTGCCTGTGGATAGATAATCAAATTCTAAGACATTTCTAATAGAACACATACAAAGTCCTACACTGGCTAAAAGAGTTCATCAGCACATATAAATTAAATGGTTAGTTCTAGTTATTTACGATTTCAAACAGGAATGATGTAAGCAATTCAACAACTGAATGGGGAACCCTTTTCCTTTTCTTTCAAAAGATGGAGAATAGCTGACCTCATGTAGCACGGGATGGTAGGACAACCTTCTCGCTGTCCAAACAGTTCGAAATTCTGCACTTCAATCCAAGACTCCGCGAATGAACATGACCATTGATTTTCGAAACATAAATAAGCTGGTACCTTCACTAGGTTTAATGTGCCTTTAGAGTTTCGAGCCCATATCACAACACATTTTACAAAATACACTCATTTGTATGTTGCAATGTAGGTTTGAATCTCTCAAAGCACACTTAAAGAGTGGCAAAACCTTGTGAGGGCATAAAAAAGACAATTTTAAACTATGTTATTATGACATGACCTATGCCTTTTAGGTTGAATTAAGTAGAAGATACAAAAGCAGCTTTTTATCTCATGACCCAATCCAACTAACAAGGCATGGGCTATGCTTTGAAAGCATAAATCAAAATTATCCTCTTTGAGCCCCATAGGTCCAATGTTTTTTTACCTCACAACATGACTTAACTTGGGACACAAGTTTATCTTGTTAGAACATAATCCGAAATTGTTCTCTTTGGACTCCCATATTACATTTACACCACAAATGAGTGCACTTAGTAAAATGGAATCCAATTGATATAGTAGAACAATTGTATCATTTTTGCGTGTATTGTGATAAGGATTCGAATTTCTGAAAACGCATCTGAAGATGAAAAAATTGTGGGACCTATGAGGCCCAAAAAAGACAATTTCAACTTATGTTTTCACAGCACAGCTCATGCCCAGCGAGCTGGGTTGGGTCATGATAGTATTAGTCCTCAACCATTAATGAGTTAGAATAATCAAACAATCAAACAAACAGTAAAGGTCAGCGGCAAAAAGGGAAATAGACGGCTGTTAAGTGTTACTACATAAAGTGCAATTTCGGTTCAAAGTCACAGCATTCGTGTAAATTGGCTACTTTAAGGTACTGCAATAAACATTTACGGAACCACAAAAAAAGTGGTCAACAAATGAGAAAGAAATGCATCTACCGTTTCTGAAGATGTTGGAGCAAATCTGTCACCTTGTAGTGCAGCTTACAAAAAAAAGGATATAATGCTCAATCAAGCAACAAAGAGAGAACGACAAATTGTAGGTGCCCTTTCTCTCTTCTTTAAGATGTTAAATAAAAAAACCCCAATCACCTGCCTGAAGATTGCAGCACCTGGGTAACACACCTACAGAGCCTTATTATCCTTGAGTACCCAGCTCTAAGATTACTGATTGCAGCTTTTATTTCAATTGAGAGTGGACAGTGTAAGTCGTCTGTCCTAGTGGTGGAAGTCTGTAAATGATGGGGAAGGATCTCTGAAGGATAAACCCCACTGTAAGAAATCATGAGGCAAGATAAGACAGTATAACTATTCAACAAATTACGACAAAACATATCTGCCTTGACACCTGTTGATGCATAATGTTATATTTTACAATGACGACAGCACAAAAGTATCCCAAATTGTCCAGTATTAATATTTATACATTTAGAGAATTACCGAATTTACTTGAACTCGAAAGCAACAGTTGTCTAGATTATGTTACAATCTGAGCCATATGAAATGTGGGTGTAACAAGAGCTGACAATTGGTTGCACTTCTATGGCAAGAGTTAAGCAAAAGTTTACAGAGAACAGTTAGTCCAAAAGTTAGCCCAGCTGAACTCAGACACTATATATTGAAGGAAAAGAAAATTATTAATTAGAAGTCCAGAAAAAATAATGAACCAAACCAATCCGTAGAAACTATATAAAAATCAACATAATTTACGTAGCAATCACAAACTCTTTGCCAAGGATCAATGCTCTGGATATATTGAATTAATGTTACAAATTAATAGATTCTCCTCAGAGCATACATTTTCAACCATATAAAAAGATCATACATCCAATCTCAGATGACTCAGCTATAAGACATAGCATCAGATTTGCAAAATGCTTATTGGTTAAGTAGAAAAAACAATTTAGACAAGACTTTACCAGTTCAAACATGTCATGTCGAGAGACATTATCAGCTTTACACCACTCTCAAAATCAATGAAAGCAAGCTGCAAATCCAGCTGCTTAGCTGCGAACAAAGGAGGTGCTATCAAGTTTTAATCTGGCAAAATATGTTCTTTCAGAAGACATATATCACTCAAAATTGGACAGACTAGAGAAAGCAGAGGGTTGATTTTGTGCATATCTTTGGTAAATGCAGAAATGGTAACCAAGCCAAATGAGCATTCCAATGTAGAACATGCTATTTGGAAATTTGACATTACAATGATTTAGGATTTGGGACAGCAAAGAAATCAAGCAATTTATACAGTCAGCAGACAAAAATACTGCATTATAAGTCATATATCGTAATAGTTCTAGAAATCAAGAGGCAGATGACAACAATAAAGCCAAGATAACGAAGTTACCATTGTTTCTTTGGCGATGTAAGTGCAAAAATTTAACAAAGATTTAGGTTTTTTATTTAAAAAAACACAAAGATTTAACTTCACCAAGCCATGTGTGGGCTATGCCAAACCTTTTTACAACCACACTTAAACAAATCGGAAAAGAGAGGAACACTAAAACTTTGAATGGTCTTGCACCAGCAATCATTAAAAGCCTTTACCTTGAATATGCTAAACTAACTGAAGAAAGAGTCCTGGAAATAGAAAAACTTTTCCTTCCCTAGTTTTATGACTTATATCCTACCACTCATAAATAAAAACAAGAACGCCCAAAACGCTAAGCTCCATTCCAATAAATAAAAACAAAAAACAGAAACAAAATAATAAGTAAAACAGTTCCGTAGCAGGATAAGCATGCATAGGCTTCAAATGGCATTATATCAAACCAGAAATATGATCTAGTCATCCATAATCTCTACTTTGTTTTCCTGAAGAAAAGAATCAAAAGTCAAATTCTCAAAGCAGGAATTTCAGCCCACGACATCACAACCACAAATTTAAGAAACATAATAAAGAGGAGATAAAAGTGTACCGGATGGAGAATGAAAGCTAGTAAGAATCAGAAACCTAATTTCTAACCGCGCTATCTGTACTTCCTCAATAACATCAAGCAGATTTCGTAAAAGTGAACTGGTCCTCAGCATAATCAGATCAAACCAGAATAAATGTAAAGCAAAGTTAAACAAACGGTTACAAGATACTATAGGATCACTCAACTTAAAATACGTACTATAGCTTCGTTCTAGTACAATCAAAATTCAAAGAACAAGTATGGCATACTTTTCTGGTAAAAAATGGCTTAAAGACTTTTTTGACCCTCTAACTTTACAAAAAAATAGTCATTTTAGCAATCTATTTTTTTAACCCTTAAACTTGCAATTTTTATCAAATCATCTCAAAATAGATGGCAAAGTTAAACATTTTTTAACTTTACTAACGTGACGTACACGTGTATTAACTCGTGGATGACACATTAGCATTTAATTAATTTTTTAAAAATTTAAAAAAAGCTATAAAAAATTAAAAATCATTAAAATTATTTAAAAAGTATTAAAATTATAAAAAAATATTTTTTAATTTTAAAAAGCTAATTAAATATTGACATGTCATCCACGAGACAATCCACATATATGTCACGTCAGCAAAATTAACAATTGTTAACTTTTCCATCTATTTTGAGGTAATTTGACAAAAAATGCAAGTTCAAGGGTTAAAAAAGATGAAAATTTAAATGGAATGCTAAAATGATTTTTTTGTAAAGTTAGAGGGCTAAAAAAGTCATTATGCCAAATTAAATTGAAATAATTTGTTTTGCTTAAGAAAGAAAAACAAGAGATGCAAAAATTATGAGACAGAAGTACTTACTTGTGTTTCTTGCGCCAGACTTTTGGGCCCAACATATTTCGTAGTATATTCATGGTTAAAGACAAAAGCAAATGCAGAACAAGCATCCATGTTTGGGAAGTTCTAATGAACAAGATAAAATTTTAGAGATAAGCATGGTAAATAAAACAGGGAATGACTTCATGTAAATTGTTGACTTTGTTACCTTACTGATGTTTATATCGTTCAATTTGTTTCCAACAAAAATGCTTGAATTTGGACTGGTGTCTAATGTAAGACTGAAATCAAACATAAGGACAAATGTAAACCTTTAAGCATGAACAAGTCTGGGTTAAAGAGAACTATATTAAAAAAAGAAAACCTTTGAGATAAGAACTCATGGTAGTTGAGAATAACATTATGATAGCCATTCCTATTCTGCAAAACATCAACCTCCCACAACTAACAAAATAACAGACTGGTTAGGCCTCAGTTACATAAAATAATTTTCAATATGTTTTGAGAAGAAATTATAGTTAAGAGTTAATAAGACCTGCATATCCTGGAGTATACATCCCCAACAAGTTCTCTTCTTTAGATGATCATGAAGCAAATCAATAGTATCCGCACAACTCAGTTCTCCTTTTATCTTGAAGTGAGGACAAAGAGACTTGGTTAGATTGTTTATCTTCGTCTCCAGAGCATCAGCCTGATGCTTCACTGTCGTAACTTTATCATTGGTTCCCTGTCATGACACAAAGAAATCTTTAGCATAGAATTAACCATTAACCAAATATCAATTGCCCATATCTTTTAAAACAACATAAGAGACAGTAAAACACATGAAGTTTAGAATATTATTTTATTTATAGCTGAGAGAATGCTAATACATCATTCAAAACAACAAATGTAAGAGTTCTCCACATATTGCCTCTGGTATGCACTGTGCTGAATGTTAGTAGTAATTCTCAAAATATAGAAGATAAATCCCTGTACAAGAATAAATATTTTGTAATCATCCAAAAAACTACGATATTACACTCCAAATCAAGTCAACAAAACTTCAAAGAAAACTGAGCCTGAGTCTTGTATTAATTAATTCAAATTTCTTCACCATTGAGATATGTTAAAAGGTTAAGAGAAAATAACTATATTCTAACACCGAATTGAAATTGATATTTGTACAAGCCAATAAATAGCTTATACCAGCAGCAACAACAAAAAGTAGAGAAAATTTTTGGCCTCTAAATGGCTTTGATAGATATCAAAGCACTTTCTGACAATAAAATATGGGATTCAACCCAAATGTGGGTTTCAGTTAAAATAAAACACAGTTTCATATTTGCATGCAGTAATGTTATCTCTGGAGGAGTACCTTTTTTCCTTTCTAATCATTTGAGACAAATTAGAAAGACGAAATCCATAACAACAAAAGCAGAACTGATGAGCATACCTCAAGGTTCTCTCCAGATCTAACTGAACATGTATTATTGTCAAGTTGAGTGTCTCTTCCAGCTAACACAGATGGATGCTTGACATAATTTAACTTCAACATTTGAGACTCCCGAACTCCAGTTCTCAGTAACTGTACCTGATTCTGATTGAGGGATATAGGAAGATGATAAAGAATACACATTTGCGCAGAACACACCCCCCAAAAAAAAAGAGATAAAGAAAAGCAAATACCAGCAGTCTTTCACGCTTCACTTGCATCAACTGCAATTTAGCCTTTTCATAAACTAATCTATAGAGCAATAGTTTTGTTTCAGCTACACTGCAAGGACATTAATTCATCAACTTTTCAACTTGTAACATTAAACCAGTTTCCTTAATAATTTCAGAAACCAATATCAATGGCATTCATAATCAAGCTGTAGGAGTGAACTAGAAGCACCTCTTCTACTGAATATTGCAGGATTGACCATATGCCTGCCAACAGCAATATATGAGGGCAGAATAAGCAAGAACATAGTCTAGTTTGGTTAGTAGGGGAAGCAATGAGTATCCCAGCAAAATAAAATAAAAGTGGGCAATTTTACTTACTGAACCTAGTTTGAATTGGATTTCAGAACAGAGCATCTCTAACTTATTAACCTTCTGCTGATGAAGTAATATATCTTCCAACATGTTTATCTGGATATTCCAAATTTCAAGGCAAAGAAAAAAGAAAAGGAAACTATTACACAGGGTTTAGGTTATGGAAAGATGTTATCAGTAATTATACCTGCATTAGAAAAATGTTGTAAAAATATGTTGTAATTACAGAAACAAGATATCTACCACTTTTATATTTAGTTTATCAAAACTAGGAGACAGTAGCTGTTTTGTATCTGCCAAAAGTTTGCTGGAAATCTGCAATATAAGTTGTACAAATCAATTCAACAGGAAGACTAACAGGAAAAATCTTGCATTCTATATCAGCAAACCTGAATGTGCCACAAATAAGTGGCATTGTGCACATACATCAGTCATATTCAGCAATGTTTTGCCACCTTCAATTCCTTTATTTCCTATGTTACTACCATTCGAATATTCCAACACATGCTCCATATCTTTTTCTCCAATTTCACGAAAATTTGGACTCTGCTGGATACACTTATTTTTATCTGCAGGGTGCATGTCTGCAAGAACTACTTCACTTATTCTTTTGCTTTTTGAAGAGTTCTGAGTGTCTTGGTCAGGACTTGGGTCCTGCACAGATCTTTGAAGATGGTTATCAATCGTTTGTATAGTTGAATGGCAGCTAAGAGATAGTACATCCTTTGCAACAGGTAGTTGCATATTATCACCACACAGTCCCCTATGCATTTCTTTCCTGTGCGGGCTGCAACTTGGCTCTTTTGAAGTTGGACTCTGAGTTTGCTTCTTTCCGAAGGGGCTCTGAGCAATCATTGCACCAGACTTTAAATGTCAAGCATAATTTGAATTCTGAGCTAGGAAACATTCAGGCAATCAAGAGAAGATACAGAGAAGATATTTACGTTTAAAGGCAACTGGTCATTTTTGCTTCTAGGTGCATCTGGAGAAGGCATAAGAAGAAGAAACTTTCATCTGTTCCTGAATGAAACTTCCACTGAACTGGGTTATTTCAATTGCAGTCTCGATGTTTTTCTCTGGGCTTCTTGATTGCAATTTCAAGGCAAATCCCTCAGGGATGTTCCTAGAGTTCTCAGAAGCATTCAGCATATCAAGTCCATTACTTTCTCCTTCATTCAACTTTTTTACTATAGAAGTCTCAGTTAAATGGTTGGCCTTAATAAGTGATAAGCTGGACTGTGTTCTGTTTTCAGCTGTTCCAGTTAAATAATTACTACTAGGAACTGTTTCTAGTGAGTTGGGCTCCTCTCTAGAAACAATAATGATGCTGTTATCCTGATCATGAGGCTTTAAATTGCCAGACAGACTGCTATGATGCTCTGTTGATGAGCATAACTTCTCTTATGACCTATTCACCAGTGGAGAAACAAGCTTATAGGCTGTATCAAGATCTCTTTTATCTTTGCCAATTTCACGTGTGATCCCCATGGGTGAGGAATTAAATGCAGAAGCTACTTGTGTTCCATCTAAAGGATCTACTGGAGTCATTTAATGATGGATCATTTTCTTTCCTGAGTGAGTGCACTTAGATGGTGAAGTAGTTATGCCCATTCTTTCAGCATATTTTTCATAATGTTCTTTATCTTCTAAAAGCTCTGTGGTCCCTCCATCTTGGCTCAAGTAGCTGATGTTTTTTGGAGTTACAGGACCATCAATTTCCCCCTGCTTTAGACCAACACCAGATAACTGCTCCTCCAGATTAATAGTGGGTGCAGTTACCTGTTGGCACTGGAAACCTTCACTCGGTTCCATAATTTTACTGAATGAACAAGCTGAAGCTCTAGAAGAAAGGGAATCTGATAATCTAATTTTTGACTTCAAAATTCCATCATTGAAAGCAGAACCAAGGGGAGTACACTCCAGATTTTTTAATTTGATGTTACTTTTCAGGACAGAAGGCAAACTCCCACCCTGTTTTATGCTTCCCTGACTCAAAAAAGAACCGGATTGTTTTGGGGACGGAGTAACAAACAGTGCATGTCTTGGTGAATTTGTAGTATCCAGAAGTAATTGTTGTCTTTTAGCAGATAATGAGTGTATGGAACCTGCTAATGGAGACCTATGCATTTCTTCCTGAAAAAAAAAAGAAGCAATAGCTGAACAGTGAACAACATATAATTTTCATTCAAGTCGTGCACCTACAAGTGTATGGAATAAATATATGAAACTGTATGGCTAAAACTACTGAAGTAACCCTTTATGAGTTGACAATGGCAGTAGTTCCATGTATGGCATGTCATTGTATTGAAAGTTGGAAAGATAAATTCCTAAATAGAATAGAGTTAAATAGCCCAAATCTCAAAAAGAAAAGGAGATTGTTCTGCAGATGTTAGGATAGGAAACGCCATAGTATAAATGAAATCTCCATGAATCCCATCGTTTAGCAAGTAGCTACACCCCAAGCAAATCGACTCACTGAAAGTGCCAAAATTAAATTATTAAAAAGAAAACAACAAAAACATTGAGAAAAGTAAAATCTTACTTAACATTCAATTGATAGGAGAATATACTTTGTTCACTGAATTTACCAATTTAAATGATTGGAAAATAACCAAATTATTGAGAAAAGTGATCTGGATAACATCAGATTCATAAGATAACGTACTTTATTCAGCTGATTAGGAGTTTGGATTTGGTGACCAACAAAATTTTCAGCAACTGAACCATCCTTAGTGTTTGACGAGCAGTCACACATAGTTTGATCAGTAAGAGTGGTTGCTGAATCACCTGTTGACTCAATCATTTTGTCCTGAGCAAAAGAAATGCCCTTACCAGACATATCATGATTATTCATGTTGCAGAGCTCTTGATTCCTATAATTTGACAGTTCCGTGCAGTCATTCTTATGACCATAAGATAAGGCAACTTCGCTTGATGACCTTGGAGTGGTAGATTCAAAAGCAGGAATGGCATTAAACTCCTTACTGCCTTCAGCCAGAAGAGCTTCCAATGTGGGAGAGAGCTTTCCATAACCATACCTACGCATGCTTTCTCCAACAAGGCTCATGCCATTAGATTCTTCACCACCACTAAATTTACTGATAGGCACAGGTGACGGTGACTTTACCTTCTTCGCCTTCATTAACACCATAAAACTTTTTAGATCAGACGGCATGGTAGCTTGGCAAGGCATCTTCTCTTCAGATGGAAGACAAACTCCTGTGGTAGTTAAAGTATTGAGCTCTCCTGACTCTGAACCTGCAATGCTACGGAAGTGCATATAAAATGTTATTGAATCCATAGTGATATCGTGGTTGTCATCTGAAGCAGCAGAATCAGATAATCTTCCAGGTTGAATGAAGTTTGTGTTAACATTATGATTAATGGTAGACAATTTTAATGGCAAACAATCCAAAGTAGTGCAAGTTTAGCACCCTAAAGTTGACTTTGAAAAAGTGGCATGGGATAATTTTTTTTTGGTCCTTGAGATAATGGGCTATTTATTGTTTGGTCCTTGAACCTCAACTATAAATAGGCCTTCTCATTTCTCATTTCAATTCATCCCAACCAATCTTTCTCTCTTAGTTTTCTCTCTTCTCCCATTTGAGAATTCTTAAGGAATTTTATTTGTTTGTAATATTTTGGAGATAGTAAAGTTATCATCGGTGTTAGTGCACGAGGACGTAGGTATAATTTACGAACCTCGTTAAAACTCTTGTGTTCTTTCTTGTCCTATTTTTCTTTCAATATTTGAGGTATAATAGTAGTATTTATTGTGCTATTAAATTACTATAAAGGGATATTCGACTAAGGAAAGACTTGGTATTTAAGAGATCCTTGTGATCCACCTCTTCCCAGGAATTGAACTTTGTGTGATTTTTAGTACAATAATTTACACGCTCCGACCCTATTGGAACAACAAGTGGTATCAAGAGCCGAAGGTTAATCGTAGTATGCTCTGTGGTTGCGCTTTAAACCGATCTTCCACATCGTAAAAGATTTCCTTAGGTATATTGAAAGATTATGGAGAAAGCGGTCGGTGTAGGAGCTTCAACATCGTCCATGTGGATAAGACCGACAATTGCAAATGCAAGATTGGCGGTGGAGATCTTTGATGGCACGGGCCATTTTGGTATGTGGCAAAGTGAGGTTCTAGATGCCCTTTTCAGCAGGGTCTAGACATTGCCATTGATGAAGAGAAACCAGATGATGTACAGGAGAAAGATTGGAAGGCGATCAATCGGTTGGCATGTGGCACAATTCGATCATGCATTTCTCGAGAAGAGGTATGCTTTTTCAAAGGAGACTTCGCAAATAAGTTGTGGGTGGCACTTGAAGAAAATTTTTGAAGAAAAACAGTCAAAATAAGCTCCACTTGAAGAAAAGACTGCTTTCGCTTCACTTACGTCCCAAGTACCACAATGAATGATCACATCACCAAATTTAATCGTTAGTCACCGATTTCTTGAATATGGATGAGACATTCAAAGATGAAGATTTGGCTTTGATCTTTGTTGGGGTCACTTCGAGGAGTTTGAGTTCCTAGAAACTACTCTACTTCATGGCAGAGTGATATATCTCGAGCGAAGTGCATGCGGCCTTATAGATTATGAGCAGAGAAAGAAGGACAAACAGAAAAACTCAATCAGAGATACAGAAGCTTTAGTAGTCCGAGGTCGTTCATACACTCGGAAGAAAACTCAAAAGGGAGATCAAAGTCAAAGTCCAGACTCGGGAAAGATGAATGTGCCTTTTGTCATGAGAAAGGCCACTGGAAGAAAAATTGTCCAAAGCTGAAGAATAAGGGAAAAGCTGCTGTAGATGCTTGTGTTGCAAAGCATGATACCAGTGACTCTGAATTATCATTGGTTGCATCATCATCGTCGTTCCATTCGGATGAGTGGATATTGGATTCGGGTTGTACCTATCATATGTCCCTAACCGGAGTGGTTCTCGATTTAGTAGAACTAAATGGAGGAGTTGTTTATATGGGCAATGACAATGCTCAGAAAGCTGTTGGGATAGGTTCAATCCAATTAAAGAATCAAGATGGATCAACCGAGTTCTAAGCGATGTTGATGCGTGCCCAGTTTGAAGAAAAATCTCATCTCATTGGGAGCCTTGGAATCCAATGGTTCAGTTGTTAATATGAGAGATGGGGTTTTGAAAGTGACATCTGGCGACTTGTGATATTGAAGGGCATCGGGAAAAATAACTTGTATTACTACCAAGGTAGTACAGTTATTGGAGCGATCATTGCAGCTTCCAAGCAACAAAGAATTGGACTCAATCCAGTTGTGGCATATGAAGTTGGGACATGCCGTGAAAAATCCTTGCAAATTTCGCAAAGCAAGGATTGTTGAAAGGTGCAAAGGCTTGCAAATTAAAATTTTGCGAGCATTGTGTTCGGGAAAGCAAAAGAGAGTGAAATTGACCTCGCTATCCATAATACAAAAGGTATTTTGGAATATGTTCACTCAGATGTGTGGGGGCCTTCCAAAACACTTTTATTGGGAGGAAAACACTACTTTGTTACTTTTGTTGATCACTTTTCCAGAAGAATTTGGGTGTATACCATGAGAACTAAGGATGAAGTGCTTAGAGTTTTTCTTAAATGGAAAACTATGATCGAAAACCGACCGGCAAGAAAATCAAGCGGCTTAGAACGGACAATGGAGGCGAATATAGAAGTGATCCGTTCTTCGATGTGTGCCAAGAGTATGGTATTGTTCAACACTTCACGATTAGGGATACACCACAAGCAGAATGGAGTGGCAGGCGTATGAATCGAACATTCTTGGAGAAAGTTCGATGTATGTTGTCCAATCTTTGGGTTGGGCAAGCAATTTTGAAATTTGAGGTGTGACATACTGTTGGCCATTTTGTTAATCATTTGCCATCATCTGCATTAGAAAGAAAAACTCCTATGGAGGTATGGTTTGGAAAATCGACTCTGATTATGATTCCTTACATGTGTTTGGATCCACTTGCATATTACCATGTGAAGGAGTCAAAGTTAGATCCGAGGACAAAGAAAGCTCTCTTTATGGGAATCACTTACGGAGTGAAGGGATTTCATCTTTGGTGCTTAGACACAAAGAAAATGATCATAGCAGAGATGTTACCTTTGATGAATCGCCACATTGAAAAGGTAGCAGATAAAGATATTCAGACGAGCGATACTCCACAAGGTGGAGTGTACTCCAAAACAGTGGAGTTTGAGCGGATGGGGATTTCCCAGTTAATAAGTCTAATTCTCCAGCCACAATGGAGGAATTAGAGGTTGAAGAGGTTCGACCCAAGAACCATTAAGTACACGAGAACCGATTGCGATTGCAAGGCCAAGGAGAGAAATTCGTAAACACCTTCGATTCTCGATATGGTGGCCTACGCCCTTCCGTTGTTGATGATGATATTCCTATCACTTATCAAGAAGCAATGCAAAGCTTAGAAAGTGATAAATGGAAAAGCGCCATGGATGAAGAAATGCAATCTCTCCTGAAGAACAATACTTGGGAGTTGGCGCAATTACCGAAAGGTAAAAGGGCAATCGGATGCAAGTGGGTATTCGCAAAGAAAGATGGATCTCCTAGCAAGAAAGATGTTCGCTACAAGGCAAGGTTGGTAGCTAAAGGCTACGCTCAGAAGGAGGGAATTGACTACAATGATGTATTTTCCCCTGTTGTGAAGCATTCCTCCATTAGAATTTTGTTGGCCTTGGTAGCACAGTTGAATTTGGAGCTAGCTCAACTTGATGTTAAGACGGCTTTCTTGCATGGTGAGTTAGAAGAGGAGATCTATATGACTCAGCCCGAAGGATACAAAGATCTTGGTGGTAGAAATTGGGTTTGTAAGTGAACAAATCGCTATATGGATTGAAGCAATCCCGAGGCGATGGTACAAGCGATTTGATAGCTTTATGAAAAGCGAATACACAAGAAGCAAATATGACAATTGTGTGTATTTGTAAAAGCTACATGACGGATCTTTCATTTATCTACTCTTGTATGTTGATGATATGTTAATCGCTTCGAAGAGCCAAAAAGAGATAGATAAGCTGAAGGCTCAGTTGAATCAAGAGTTCGAGATGAAAGATCTAGGTGAGACCAAGAAGATTCTCGGCATGGAGATAAGTAGAGATAGACAGAGAGGCAAGCTTTGCTTGAATCAGAAGCAATATCTGAAAAAGGTATTACAATGTTTTGGTGTAAATGAAAACACAAAACATGTAAGTACCCCACTTGCTTCTCATTTGAAACCTAGTGCTCAATTATCTCCAAACCGAAGAAGAAAGAGAATATATGGCAAAAGTCCCATATGCAAATGCGGTTGGGAGTTTGATGTATGCGATGGTGTGTCGCTGCCCGACATTTCACAAGTTGTTGGAGTTGTGAGCGGTATATGCATGATCTCGAAAAGGACATTGGCAAGTCAGTGAAATGGATTCTACGGTATCTTGAAAAACCGTAGATGTTGGTTTAATTTTGAACAGGATGAAGCACTTGGTCGGTTTGTAGTTGGATATGTTGATTCCGACTTTCTTTGGTGATTTAGATAAACGTCGTTCAACTACGGGTATCTGTTTACTCTTGCGAAAGCTCCAGTGAGTTGGAAGTCTACCTTACGATCTCTGATGAGTGTATCTACTACTGAGGCGAGAATATATGGTAGTTCTGAAGTCATTAAGGAGGCTATTTGGCTTAATGGATTGTTGAAAGACTTGGGAGTTGTTCAAAGTCACATTAGTCTATATTGTGACGATCGAGCGCTATTCATTTAGCGAAAAATCAAGTCTATCATTCAAGAACCAAGCATATCGACGTAAGATATCACTTTAAAGGGAAGTCTTTGAAAAGGAAAATTCTACTTGAAGATTCCGACGGCAGATAATCCCGAGATATGATGACCAAGGTGGTAACAACAATCAAGTTTAATCATTGTTTGAACTTGATTAACATCCCGAGAATTTGAGCACCTTCAGTGTATGGCGCTCGAGGCGCATTTGGAGGCACTACAAAAGATAGCTTTATCGAATTTGGGGAGTTGAAGGAAGTGTGTGAAGATGTGATTATCCTAATCAAATCTTCAAGGTGGAGATTGTTAACATTATGATTAATGGTAGACAATTTTAATGGCAAACAATCCAAAGTGGTGCAAGTTTAGCACCCTAAAGTTGACTTTGAAAAAGTGGCATGGGATAATTTTTTTGGTCCTTGAGATAATGGGTGTTTATTGTTTGGTCCTTGAACCTCAACTATAAATAAGCCTTCTCATTTCTCATTTCAATTCATCCCAACCAATCTTTCTCTTAGTTTTCTCTCTTCTCCCATTTGAGAATTCTTAAGGAATTCTATTTGTTTGTAATATTTTGGAGATAGTAAAGTTATCATCGGTGTTAGTGCCCGAGGGCGTAGGTATAATTTACGAACCTCGTTAAAACTCTTGTGTTCTTTCTTGTCCTATTTTTCTTTCAATATTTGAGGTATAATAGTAGTATTTATTGTGCTATTAAATTACTATAAAGGGATATTCGACTAAGGAAAGACTTGGTATTTAAGAGATCCTTGTGATCCACCTCTCTTCCCTGGGAATTGAACTTTGTGTGATTTTTTAGTACAATAATTTACACGCTTCCGACCCTATTGGAACAACAGTTTGCAGACACTGGTCCGAAAAAGTTGTCTTCTGCAACAAGATATTTCAGAAAAAACTTCAAAACACGGCATTTATTAGCATTAACCATTCTTTTCATTAGCTGAAACCATTAGAATTCTCCTTTTAACATAAAAACTTTTTTATCTCACAAAACTTTAAGCAATGGCGTATTACTTAGGCTTCATTTGGTTGATGCTTTCGCCACTCGCTTATTTTTCCATTTTGAAGAACTGATATCAAAGTCGCAATTTTTGCATTTTGCTTCCTAAAACAAAAATCATAAGCGGAAATAACAACCAAATGACGCCTAAACAATTATAAACCCTAAACTTCGTCAAAACAAAAACAAATGCTTACTAAGAATGGAGAATGCAAGCTAAACCGACCGTCATTAGAAATAGCAGATCCAACTGTGCTACTTCCACCGGGAGAAGGCGACTCCATCGGCCTCAAGAACGACTTCTCCACACTCAAAACGTCATCATCATTATCATCGTCATCACTGTCAATCAAATCCCTAAAGAGACCCAGCACTTCATTTCCCCTTTCAGAGGCTGGCGTGGGAGTGGAATGCTGCGGGGACTCGTAGTCATCGTCGCGGTTGAAGATGTGGACCGAGGTGATCTCGCACTCAGCGAAACTAACTCGCCGCGACAGCTTCTTCCTGAATGCGATGGTTTCTTCGTCCGTTTCCTGGGTGTTTGAGGGTGGTTCGTCGGGGAATTTGGAAGCCATTCTAGCGAAGGAGAGAGTGCGGGGAAACCGTGAGGTGATAGGGAAAGAAAATAGGGAATTTTTGAATTAGGGTTCAGAGATGAAGTGCATTCGTGTGGGACTTTGGTCAGTTCAGTAGTTTTGCGCGGGAAAGATCAAATGGAAATTTTCAATTTGCAGCCCTTAATGTTAAAATTTTGATTTGCCCTTTTACTCTAATAGAATAGAGCTCTAATGTAATGAGAAAGAATTTGAGCTATAAATGCTCAAATAATAAAAATACCTTTTAACCAAAAGAATTTTGAAGTATTATTTAATACATATATTAATATTTTAAAAATTATAAAAATTGAATATAATTAATAATAGAAAATTTATTTAAAACCCAATTAATTATAAAATATTTTAAAAATTATAAAATATTTAAATATTATTTATTTTATTATTTTTATATTAATAAAAATCATATGCCAATAAATTCACAATTACAACGAACTAAAAGCTATGTATTCAATCGAATCATTAGAAATGATATGTGCATAAATTCTATCAATTTTATCTGAATTTTAAAAATCTTATAAATTTAGCTTTCACTTATTCTTAACTATAAACAAGTTTTTAAAATAAAATAGAAAAAATATTAAAAATAAATGTATAATTATAAAAGAGATATTACTGTACTTGGCAATATAAATAACATAAATAGGTAAAAATACAACAAACTCCTTATATTATATTTTAGATTGCAATTTAGCCCTTTCATTGAAAAGATGGGCAAATTAGTCTCTATATATTAGATGAATGAGCAAAGCAGCCCCTGTGCTAAATTTTGGTGTTCATATATAAGGTATAATAATAATTTTAATCCTCAACTTTTACATATTTATTCAATTTAATCCCTACTCTTTAATTGGAAGTAAATCAAAAGTTTTCAAAACTAATAATGTTAAAGGGTCAAAAAGCCTTCGTAACATATTTAAAAATCAACTAAACTCTTTTAAAATTTGTAAATTATTAAAAATCATAAAAGTTATAAACAAAATTCATAAAAGAATTTATAAAAATTTTAAAATTTTAATTAAAAATAACAAGACCGACCCAATAAAAAAGTAGGGGTCAATTTTTTATTTAAATCTTCTAACCATTAGATTTTTTTTTAAAATCTTATAACCATTAGGTTCATATATTAAGTTATACTATGATCAAAATCTTATGAGATAAACATATTATCATATGTATAATGTTATATCACTTGTTATTTTCATATATTTCTCGAAAAGATTCATTTGATAAAATTAATGATTGTTGTTTGTGTCAAGACAAATTTCAAATTTTGAAAAATACAGGGACCAAGAATGATCAAATTGAAGAACATGGGTTAAACCTATAACTTTACATATAGTATAGACCTAATGGCATAATTTAACCAAACAGATTTAATTATTGTCATTTGCTTCAAGATTAAAATTTTAAAATTAAAGAAGTACATGAGCTAAAATTGACCTATTCAAATAGTACAAAGACTAATTGATAAAATTAAAATATATAGGGACTAAATCAATAATTTACACATATAATACAAACACTAGTAGTATAATTTCACCTCATTATCATGGTGTGTATATATATATATATATATATATATAAAGAGATGTATAATGGTTTGTTTGGTCATGAAAACACCTAAAGAGTTTACCCAATATATAACTTTTATTACGTCATTATTATTACATAACATAAAGATCATTATCGATACAACTCACACATTCTTAATAGTTGAAAATCACTGCTATGCTATCATGAACCTATTACATAAATTATGAGATAAATATTCATGACCAATAAACCAAACACGAGAAAAATACAAGTAAAATAGGAAATATGATTAATATTGTTTAGGCCAATCAAAGTTAATGATTAGCCACTTTATTTGTTTCTTTGGTTTAAATACATAAAGCTTATGTATTAAGATCTTAACCTTTAACCTTCCAATGGCCATTAGCCTCTTGAACCATTCTTTTGCGATTCTCACCTTCCCACCAATGGTCAGGAATTCCGTGCTCCTCTTTCAGGCGGTCTAAATACTTATTCACCAGTGCAATATCAAGATCAACTTCCAAATGAAACCCAGACGTTCCCTCTTGTACCCCCGCAATCCCATGCAGGTATACATCCATATTATGGGCACTAACAGAGTCAGCTACCCAGTTAAAAAACAAGCCTCTGCTGGCTATTATTTCTTCCTCGGTAACAATATTTGGATGATAATCATTCGGGCGAGGATTAGAAGTACATGCCAATGTTCCGAAAAGCCACTTCTGCTTCAAGTAGGGTGATTCGTTGCTGTAAACGGTCAACTTTTTTCCCACATGGGTAAGGGTACAAAATGGCCATTTATGAACCGGGTCATTGGCATTTCTAATTCTTAGAAGACGAAGATGATGATGATCAACGAGTTTCTTAAATAGTTGTTTGAACCCACAGTCTCCAACCCGAGGGCTGCCGAATGTGAAAGTTGTCACCATGCACGGGTTGTTTGCACCCAGTAGGGAGCTGCTGGGCTTGTTATATCCATTGGCAACGATGTCCATTGCATTTAGGGTCGCTAATGCTCCACCCAAGCTGAATCCTGTAACAGTTATGCTTATTTCCTCGTCTTTGTATTTGTCCATCAGTTCTCTTAGGGCATCTCGAACCTACATGTGCATGCACTACGTATGAGATCAATCACATATAATTAACACATAGATGAAACCATATATATCAGGCATAATGATAAATTATGCTATTGTCCTTTTGTGTGTTAATTTTGTCTCCAACTTTTAAAAATAAGATCATCAACCTTTAAAAAATTGATTTTTTATAATAAAAGAATATTTATTTTAAATTCATGTCTACTTAATAATTTTTTTAAAATATATTAACTATTTAATTTTTTGAATTTATTTTTATTTTTGAATATCATTTTATAAATTTTAAGATATGCATGAAGTACACATGATTACGGTGCGAGTTATGAGATCCAACATTGTTAAAAAATTAATGTATTAAAAAGATTAATAATAATAAGAGAGAATTTGATAATATATATATAATCATACTTATATAATACTGTATTATTATTACCTGGTGTCTAGCACTGAGGTTGTCAACAGCAGAATTTGACCTTGTTCCAGTATAAAGAGACAAGAAACCGGAGTGCACCTTCGCCTCAGTGCCAGTCCCGAACAATTCTGAAGCAGATTTCGGATTAGCGATTAAATCATTAATCCACTCAGTGTAATGTATGGTTCCTCTCCAAGCAATCAAAATGTCCCTCCTTCCAAGAACAGCCTTTCCTTCATCTGTTGTTACTGCCACAAATCCAAACCATGAGGGCTCAACAATATCTGACTCTGCATGAATGTAGTGGGTGACGCTGTACTTGAAATCATTTCCTTTTTCAAGGCCGGCCTCTGCAAAAAACTTATCTTTGGGGAATTCACCATGTTTGTTCTGATTGTAAAGATCACCAACAGAACCAGCCCTTTGACCGTAGTGAATAATGTAGTGGCGGAGATCGAGATTCAGTGGTTGGAGTAAACCATCCCAGTCGTTCTCGCCACTCAGTACCCTCCACTGAGATGCCATGTCGGACTTAACCATTTTCTTTTCTTTTCTTTTCTTTTTGGTTTCAGTGGTTTATGAGTGAAGATGTGATTCACTGGGCTATGTTGGGTTCATTTATATAGACCACTCATCCATAGATAAAAACAGTTGTTCGGAACATTAATATCACAGAAAAATCAATAAACTAATGTGAATCTACATGTTCCTAACTTCCTACCTATCTATTCAATAATGAACCCCAATCTTGAAAATAATATTTTCGAAAGAGCTAACTACAAATCTATAGAAGACTAGAAAAGATTAGTCCTTAAACGACAGAAAAACGTACATAAAAGGATATATGCCTTAATTATTAAAAAATTGTCATACCATTTTATACCTAAGTTTGACTTAATATTTAATGTGGTACCTGAATTTTTATTGATTTAAATGGATACTTAAATTTAATTTTCGTCATACAAATTAGTACCTCTAATAAATAATTAACTTTTTTGGGGTCCAACGAATATTTGAAATGTGATGATAGTTAAAGAATATATTAGAAAATCTAAAAAATTAAAAGTTATTAAAATTATTAAATATTTATTTTATGTAAAATATATATTTTTTAGTTTATAAAAATGTAAAAAGAAATTTACGAGACCTAATGAATATTTTCATGATTTTTATTTATTTGTTTATAAAATTATTAAAATTTTTTTATAAAGAAATTTATGTTTTATAAAATTATACTTTTATTTAAAAATTATGAAAACTATTAATTTTTAAATTTTAATGAAATATTATAATTTAGTTCCTCTACTTTTCAAAATTAAAAATTCAGGTTTAGTTGTTACCACCATTAAATTTTCAATTAAATTCAATAGCGTGACATTTTAAAACTAAAAAATTCACTTCAGTAGTGATGTAATAAACATTATGTTGAAAATACTAATGTGAATTTTTTTCTTAAAAACATGTTTGAACTCGTTGAGAATAATGTACTGTTGGAATAATGATATTAAGAAAATCACTTCAAAATTGTAACTATTAGTTAATAATATTAACTATTTAGACTAATTAACGATATTATAGAAGTAGAGGACCAAATTATATCAAAAATTAAAGTATATGGATTTAAACCAAGTTTTAGCATAGTATAGTGTCTAAAATTGAAATTTGACCATGGTCGATAATGTAAAAAAAGCAAGACAAATTCAAAAGATGTGTTTGACTCTAAGATCCTTAAAGTATTCAAATTATATATAACCACGTTACATTTTAATTGAAAATTTAACTATATTAATCATTTAGACTAATTAATAACATTATAAAAATATAAAACTAAAGTATATTAAAAATTAAAATATAATGATTAAATTTCAAATTTAAGTATAATAGAAAGACTAAAGTTGAAATTAAACCATTTTTGTAAATGAAGATAAAAAAGAGCATGGAGGAAGGTCCTTTCAATCTTACCAGGGATTTTATTATGCTTCACTATGCTTTAAATATAGAGTAAATAATTGAGTATTAAAATATACTTTAAATATTTGTGTTTTTATATATTTGAAATTTAGTTTTTGTATTTTTAATTTTTAGAATCCAATTCCTCTATTTTTAAATTAAAAATTTAAATCCATTTGTTAATACCATTAAATGCATCTGTTAAATTTATTGATGTGACATTTTAAAATTAAAAAATATTCACTTCATAATTATGTAACAAAAAAATATTTGCAATGGACTTGAATTTAACAAATAATTTTAATAGTGTTAGCAACTCTTAAGAGTTACATCGACATTATAATCAAAATAAAGTATTTGGGCTAATAAATGGCATTGTAAAAATGAGATACCAAATTATGCTAAAAAATTAAAGTTTAAAATTAAAATTTAAAATTTGAGTGTAATATAGAGACTCAAATTAATATTTAACTATTGTTATATAATTTAAATTTGAGAATAACATAAAGACTAAAGTTGAAATTTCACCATTTTCTTTATAATATAAAAAGATAGAGTGATACACATGTTAACGTCCTTTGGACCCTCCTATTATATATATAGGTATATAGATGTGGCTGTACATGTTCATACCTAACTAATCGATTGGAAATAAGGCAGCCAAAAATTTTAAAAAGATTAAGCTTTTATCGACAATAAAATGAGTGTAGGGGATGCCTTAATTAAGTTTGGCTTAATGTGGCACCCAAATGTTTATTCGTTTAGATTGATACTTTAAGTATGGATATTATTACATAAAATGGTATTTAGGACAAACTAATCAAAATTATTTAAAAGTTTTATTTTATGTAAAAATTATATTTTATTTTATAAAATGTAAATAGAATACATGATTTAATGAATATTTTCATGGTTGTTGTTTAATTTTTTATATAATAATTAAAATTATTTTTATAGTTGTAAAATAAAGAGAGATGGAGAGAATAAAGAACAAATAAAATATGAAAGTAATATAGAATGTACTTTATTGATAAAAAAAGGTGATTACAATGCTTCATCAGAGCCTCTATTTATAGGCATAAGAAATATAAAAGAAGTAGAGATCTAATTCTAATAACTATTAGAATTTAAAGTAGATAATGTGCCTCATTGGATGTCCATTGGATGTCCATTGATAGATAATGTGTCTTGTTAAAACCTTATTAGAAAAAACCTTGTAGGATAAAAACCTAATAAAGGAAAAAGAGTACACAATCTATAATACGCATAATATGTTGCCTCATTAAAAATCTTACCAGGAAAATTCAATGGGACAAAACCTTGGTTAAGGAAAAAAGAGTACAACGCGTATTTACTCCTCCTCATGAAAACATCACATATTTTATCATATTCTACATCTTCAATCTTGAATACTAGTTTTTCAAATGACTATTTGAATATATTTGCTAAGCATTTATATTACCATTCTTTTAAAAGTCATGAGTGAGGGAAATTTGGGGAAATATATTTTGATCTCTTCAGGAGATTCAACAATAATCATAACAAACTTTAATCATGATTCTTATATACAAACACAAATAGGTATTTTGGATTATTTTATAATCCTCCTTTAACTATTCAAATTTACCACATATGTTCAAATTATTTCAATTCATATAAATGAATAATTTCCAAATAATTTCAATATGCTTCTAGCATTCTAAATCCTTCAAGGATTTTAATATAAACTTTACTATATAGTGATTTATAAAGGTTGTAACAACAACCATTAGGCATAACTTAAATCTTTTATGAAATTGTCAATTTAATAACATATCTAAAGGTTATTGCATCCACCACAAAAGAATATTATTTCTTTTCATAATCAATACCAGTACTTAGCGAAAAACTTTATATTTTTTATTTTGCTTTTGCAAAACCACTTCATTTGCACCCTCATTGGCTTTATACCTTTAGATATTTGGACTACTGGTCCAAAAACTCCACAAATTTAATTGTACTTAAGTTGTGCCTTTCTATTTTGATCAATTTATTCCATATCTATATTTATCAATAGATTTATTCAATATCCTCCTTTTATTTCATTATTTCAATAATAATATTGCCTGCAAAATCATGTCGACCACTTTTATTATTCGGTTCCACATTTTCTCGAATTGACATAACTTATTGAGATCTCTTATTTTCATTATTTTAAAATTCACTTTCAGGTACCTAAATCTCTTCTGAAGTTTTACCTATTAGTTATGTCTTGGGTCTCTTTTGGAGCACCCACCTCCACTAGATGACCATCTAGAATAATTTTCATATTTGGAACCGATCAATCTATTATTTATTCTAATTGATTGTCCTACTAGGACTTTGATTCAAATTAAAATATTAGATGGTATATAACACTTGGTTATTCTCATTAAGGTTGTAAATACATCTAACAGTTAACTTGTAATGGGTTATCCTTATTGAACTTCTGGTTCAATTACTCTCCGGCCCCCTAACTCATTACAAGTTATTGTTTCTCTCCCCCTAATGTTGGAAAAACTGACAACTCATGTCACAATTAAATCTCGAATTAATTACTCAAAAATATTATAAGAAGACTCATATAAATATATATTCTCAATCTCTTATTATGACTTGTGCATTGTGGTGGAGCAGTTGGAACATATGCCGCACATCCAAAAATTGTAAGATGGAAAATATTTGGCTCTTGACTAAAAACCAATTGTAATGGGGAGTATTTATAATTTATTGGCTTGATGCGTACAACATGTAAATCAATACAAGCATGAATCTCATGCTGAAATGGAAAGTTGTGAGTTGATAACGCATGTGATTATTTTGTAGATGCATCTACCAAAATCATATAATATCAAAACCATCCACATGGTGGATGAATGTGCCCATATTCATTTTAGAAATGCAAGACATTAAATCTTAACTTTAGCTAGTAAGTTTCTAAGAACCAAATTTTATTGAGAACAAGCAACAAATGAGAATTCTTTAAATTAAAGAATCTTCTGGTTCTTTAATGGATGTCCATATGAATTCTCAATTAATTTTCACATCATATAAGATCCAGGATAGTCTAATTGGTCACACCAAGTAATAAACACATATAAGTATTATTGTGACATTTACTACTGGAAATGTCTAAATCAATATGAAGTCTATAATGCCACCAAGTCAATAAATATAATTTTCTAATAAATGTATGCAAGATTCACTTTAAGGAATATGTCAAAATCTTCAAATGCCCAAAAATTTATTAATAGCAAACTTTGAGAATGAATCTTATTCATTAGTAACCCAGTCCCCTTTATTTATTCATATGAGATATAATATTTTCCTCATTCACTATTATTATGAGATCCACTATAAATATCTTTTAAAATCAATGGATTAACCATCACAATCACAAGTTTTGTGTTTTTATATAGTGATATATTAGCTCTTTTGGAGCTTTCAACTAATTTTGTATTATCAAATATTGGAATAATATTTATTTATTTTGTACCAAAAAGATAAATATTTTCTATCTGTAATGATAGAATTCATTACTACATTTTCATATTATTCCTCAAAGAATATTAACATAAACAAAATATTTGGGCATACGCTACATATGTGGCCAATAATTTTTCATATCACATTGATAACATAAGTTATCTTTACCCTTTGAAAAGTTATCCTGAGAACTCTCATTGTTCTCTTATTTATTACTATGTTCCCACTTTTAGTGGTCCATGAGTATATCTTTTATTTTATTTTTTTTATGTTTACATTCACTTCGGGGAATGCAATAGATTTACTAGGATGAACTTATAAACATCCCAATATATTCTTTATTTCATAATCACCATCGCAAACATGCGTGGATTTTAAATCATAATCTATCTATTAATGTTGTCATAATTAGTCTCCAATTATAATAAAAATAAATAAAACATAGTAAAATATACCAAGCTCTTTAACATCATCGCCATCGCTAGAAGGTATGAGATAGTTCAAAAATATTTGTCTTGATAACATGTTATAAAATAAAGAGAAATAGGAGAATAAAGAATAAATAAAATATGAAAGCAATATAGAATGTACTTTATTGATTAAAAAGGGTTATTACAATGCTTTATCGATTCTCTATTTACGGGCATAAGAAGTATAAAAGAAGTAGAGATCTAATTCTAATAACTATTAGAATTTAAAGTACATCAAAACTTTATCTTGATCATGATGGTCATCACTTAATAAGATATTCATAACATTTATAATTTTTTATTTGTCTTTTATAAAACATTATGAAACATATACAAATAAGTTTTTAATATGTATGTTTCTTTTTCTTTTTTCTTTTTCATAGATTTTTGGATGATGACATATCATCGCTACATGTCAAATTTTGGATTTATCACATGTCAAATATTCATTGGAAAAAAAAAGTTAACTTCTTTGTCTAATGGCACATTTTGTGTAATAGAAGCCAAACTTAGTTACCAACTTGAACACAAAAACATTTTTGGCACTACATTGAATATTAAAGTCAAACTAAAGTACCATGTGACACCCCTAGCCCGTCTCGATTTTCGATACTAAGCTACAAAATGCTACAGTACAAAATGGAATAGTTATAGAACTTTAACAGATAATTCAAATCGAAAATCATTACCAATCATAATACAATTCATTTAGAACAAATTTAAATATTTCCCGAGCTACGAGCTTTCATGAGCTCTAAAGTTAACTCGGGATTAAATAAAGACCAAACTACAAAGTTTGAAAAATATAAGGTCGACGTCCTAACGATATTTTCTCCACATTCTGATGTCGCCAAACAAAATGTCACTTCATGACATCAGACCACTCAACGTTGGGATGTCACAATCTGTTGGCCAATGTTGTGATGAGAGAAGATCAACATCGGACAAGAAACCTGTTTTTGGCCAAATTTGGCTATTTGGTACTTACTTCAAACTAAACAATCAAATAGGCTAAGGAATGCTTTTGACATCATTTGAACCTGTTCAAACTATTGGGAAATGTGCTCATATTGTAGTAAACATGTAATTGTTTTATATTTATTTGAACAATGAATAAATAAATAAAGTTAATTTCACATTTCACTATTATGATTTTTGTGTTTCTGTTTTTCATGTTTTGCATGCATAGCAAAACCGTGACAAAAAAATATTAACTCATTAATTGTCTAAGTTCAAATTGATGATAAGTGGCACTGTAAAAACATTTACATTGCGAGAAAGATAACTTACTTCAGTAGATAATCTAAACAAGTCTGTAATCCCGTAAAAAAATCAAAATGAGTGTTCATTCAAATAATTAGAAAGATTATTATGTCGTATACAATTGGGGAGATGAATAGTCTTGGCCATCGGAGTAGTTGACTCCACCGGTAGTAATATAGATGTATTCAATGGTAGAATGATACATTGGACTGGACCCAAGATGAATTAATTCTGAATTCGTTTGTGAATTAATTTACTTGTGACATTCATGCTGTGATTTACTTAAATCCTGAGTTAATAATTGATCATCGTGTGCAACTCATGTGCTTTGATATAAGTGAAGGCTTATGCTCTAAAGACGATCAAGCTTATAGCCAGTATGTTGGGTACATAACTTGTCTATGGCATGACTTTACTAGCAACAATGGAATTAATAACTCAATTAAAGAGTTAATGATATCCTCTCATTGGCATTGTGTGGATTGATAAATATGGAACGTGGCCACGTGTTGCTAGTTCTCGAACGAGCAATTTATCACTGTCATTTGTTGACAATGATCATATTAATCATTAAGAAAACACAATGGTGACAATGAGATAAAATATGATTGTGTTGAGTGAACAAATTTAACTCAAAAGAATCAAGGATATCATATGAGGGTAACACACACATGACAAGGCCATTAGACAAATTAGTTGGATGAATTGCTTTCTTAAAGAGTATACAATAAGGAGTTTTCAATCATGGTACTTCTTATGGACTAACTTCATGATAAAGTAATTGCGAATTATCAGAATGATGCTTCTGGACATAATTGCACACTAGAGCCTAATTGTATATATCCGATTGGTCCTTCCGCTAACTCAACAAAAGCTTGACCGAATTGCATTTGAATCAGAAGAAAATTCTACGACTTTGGGAATAATTTAATTGAGTCGATTTATTCGATGTGGAATTAAATTAGGTGGTCGTGAGAATTGTTCAATTAGAGAATTTGATTAAATAATTTTTTTTGAAAAATTAATTTGGAAAATCTAAGTGATTTTTAGAAAAATTAATTTTGATCAAGTAAAATTAAATTAATCAAATAAATTAAAATTAATATGATATTTTTGGAAGTTAATTTGCAAGTCAGACAATTGGCCCAATAGGTAATTGAACTTAAAAATTGGACTTGAGATAAAAAATTGGGATTGAGAACCCAAAATTGAGATCGAGACCCAATAACTAGTCAAACCAGGCATGGTATCTGAAATCGGGCTGACGGTCCAATCGGTGGCTGGACCAGATCGGTCGGGCAGTCATTAGCCCGGACCAAATTGACTCAGGGTACTGTGAGGGTACCGTGTCTGCACCATCGAGCATTGCGGTGTCGGCTACTGCAACAACGACATTCTAGTGGCTGGTAGATGGTTGGTGGCAGTGACTATTCGGTGGTTAAGTAGAGGAAAAATTACACTCCTACTGGGACTCTACCGGATAATTTGATTTCAAATTAACTATTCCAAAAATAATATTATTTTAATAGTTTTAATATTAAATTAAATTAAATATTTATCTTTTTCTAAAAGATAAATATTTAATTTAATTTAATATTAAAGTGATTAAGTTTAATTATAATTGCTCCTTATATAAAAAGAGTTATGAGTTATTATTTTTCACACATTTGAATTAAAGTAAAAGTTGTAGAGAGAAAATTATTTGAAAAAATTATTTTAGAAAATTTTTGAAATATTTTTCATATTTACAACTTGACCTCAGAGTTTAGAGAATTTACAAAATTACCCCACTGGTAATTTTTTGAAAAAAATTTCTGATTCGAAATGAGCCCACACTCAGCAGACGTGAGTTTGAGAATAGTGAGAAGACTACTCGAAGTGTTTATCCTAAACAAATTGAAAATGTACAATTTTGATTAAGTGTTTATTACTTTAGATATCACAAATAAGTTCTAGTTTTTGAAAAAAAATTAAAATCTTTATTTTTTCTTTAAAACTATTTTTCGCTGCTTTGCCAAACCTGTTTTTCCAACATCAAGTTACCCGTCCGGGGTAAAACTTTTATTAACACATCAAGTAGTTTGGCCAAAGTTGTAATGTACTGGTTAGGTTACCCATTCAAGCTAAACCTTTAAACACCTCGGGTTGCTTGTTCAAGCAGAACATATGTTAGTGTCAGGTTACCCATTCGGGCTAAACCTTTATCGACATATCAGAGAGTTGGTCAATTCTGTATATACATATAAGATTACTTGTCCAAGCTAAACCTATAAAACAACATCAGGTTACTTTTCCAAGCTAAACTTATGTCACATGTATCTTCGAGCCTACAACAAATGTTGGATATTGGAATCATTAGAAATCAACCTCTAACCATGTGTATGATACATTTATTGTAACACCCCCTACCCCTATTTCGAGCCTAGAATAGGGTAGGAGGCATTACCGAACTTAATATGATCAATCATGTAAAAATCATCCATAAAATTTCTTCTAAATTAAAAACTTTCATACATATATTTAACGTCCCTTATATGAGCCTATAGGGCCCAAAACATACATTCAGGGTGGCTCGGGACCAAACCGTAAACATATGAAACTTTTGCAACACTTAAAAAATTTTCACACTTTGGAGAGTCACACGCCTGTGTTTTCAACCCGTGTAACTCTCTGTTTATAACTTCATCACCCTTGTCAGTCGTACACTTCATATAAATAACAAGAAATGTGTATGGGCTCATTTCTCATTAAATTTCTCATATATATACACAATTTCACGTTATGTAATCATACAACATATATCAGCCATATCTCGTAATCTAAATATATTTTTATAACAACTTATCTTGATTTCATCTTGTTTCATATTTAAGCTTAAATAACTAAAGTATTTGAAATATCATCTTTATGCAAATAGTAAACATGAGGTATATAATTCCATAATTATGAATAAACACATTTATCAAACATTTTCCATATTCATATACCAATGTCTCATGTCTCCATATATCAATAACCGTTATTTTCATGAATTCCAAGTTCAATTTCATAATTATTTGTCCTGTATTCAATTTATTCCATGTCGGAACTTTATTCATTAATACGTTTGAATTATCAATACATATCAAATTAGTGAACGTCTTACGGAATTGAGTACTTCGTTTTCTCGATGCCATAGTTCAACTATGGTCTTACACATCTTCACATAATGATGCCATAGCCCAGCTATGATCTTACACATATTCATATATCGATGCCATAGCCCAGCTATGGTCTTACACGTAATCACATATCACATATCGATGCCATAGCCCAGCTATGGTCATACACGAATCACATATCTCACTGATGCCATATCCCAGATATGGTCTTATACAGTAGCATATATCACACCGATGCCATATCCCAAATATGGTCTTATATGGAAATCACTTGTCACTTGTAGCCGAAGCTACCACTATTCACTGATCAGGTAACCGGATCTACCATTTTTCACTGATCAGGTAACCGGAGCTACCACTTTTCACTGATCAGGTAGCAGAAGCTACCACTTTTCACTGATCAGGTAGCCGAAGCTACCACTTTTCACTTGTCATTTGTCCTTGATCAGATAAGTGTAGCCGAAGCTATCACTTATCACTTTCACTTGTCTTTGATCAGATAAGTGTAGCCGAAGCTATCACTTATCACTTGTTGCCATGGTCCAACCATGGTCTTTTCCTTCAATTAATCTTGTCACTGAACTGAAATGCTCAATTTGATCATTTATTCAATTTTCATGCTTTTACATTATTCACGATTTTATCATTAATACATATGAAATAACACATCATGAAATTCATAAAATTAACAAATAATCACCAAAATTTAGCCATATAAACTCACAAGTTCAATTTTTGTATTATAACGATAATCATAATTTCATAATAAATATTCCAAATAAAACTTTATATCATTTCTAATCCAACACTTATCGATTATAATCGGACATGTGATCAATTTATACAGGAGTCATTCATATATTTTTTCCTCTTCCTCCTCTCCATCCACATCCTTGGTATAAATAACACACTTGTAAGTAACTTTATCCATAATTTTCACTAATTACTTATGTGAATATTCAAGCTATCCACCCGTGTCATAGTCACTAAATTATTTATATCTGAAGCTACAGAACTCCAAATTAAGACCTGCTAATTTTTCCTAAAACTAGACTCACATATCTTCTTACCATAAAAATTTCATAATTTTTGGTTGGGCCAATTAATACAGTTTATTCATTGAAGTCTCCCATGTTCTGCTGTCTGACAGTTCCGACCCTTCTTCACTAAAAATTAATTATCTCCTTGTACAGGATTTAAATGAAGTTCCCATTTGTTTCTATTGAAAATAGACTCATTCAGGATTCTAAACATATAAATTTAAGCCCCTAATTATTTTTATCCAATTTTTTATGATTTTACAAAGTCAGAACAGGGGAACTCGAAATCATTCTGACCTTATCTCACAAAATTTATCATATCTCATGATTTACAATTCCATTGATTACATCATTTCTTCTATAACAAACTAGACTCAATAAGCTTTAATTTCATATTTTATCCATCCTCTAATTTCATTTCTACAATTTTTGGTGATTTTTCAAAGTTAGACTACTGCTGCTGTCCAAAACAGTTTTAGTGCAAAATGTTGATTTCCATTTTGCCCCAAAGTTCACAATTCATACAATTCAGTCCTTACTCAATTAACCCCTCAATTAAGATAATTTTCTCAATTAATACTTTTCCTAGACATTATAAGTTATTTCATAACTATTAAAATTCAGAATTTCTACATAAAACTCTAACATCAAACTCTTTTACAATTAGGTCTCAAACATTCACTTTCTATTCAATTCTTTCAATAAAATCAGCATATAAAGAATTTAAAGCTCTAATTCCATGCCAAATCATCATATACTTCCATAACATATTCATAGAAACTTTCAATTTCTTTCATAGAATCAAAAACTAATGAATTTAACAAGTGGACCTAGTTGTAAAAGTCACAAAAACACAAAAAATTCAAGAAAAAATCAAGAATTGAACTTACTTGAAGTAAAAATATGAAAAACAAGCTTAAGTGAACTCTTCCATGGTGTTTTTTCTGATGAGAATGCAGAAAAATAAAGAGAAATCTAGATAATTCTACTTTAGTCCTAGCTTTATTAAGTAAATTTTACAATTTTCCAATTTTACCCTTAATTCTCCTTATTTTCTTGCTGATTTCATGCCATTGCCGTCCAGCCCAAAGAGACCTCGGGTCTATTTTCCTTTTAAACTCTCTTTCTTTTATCATTTAAGCTATTTAATCATTTCCCACAATTTTGCATTTAATACAATTTAGTCCTTTTTGTTTAATTAACTATCAGAACTTTAAAATTTCTTGACGAAACTTTAATGCTGACTTATTAACACTCCATAAATATTTATAAAAATATTTATGGCTCGATTTAAAATTCTCGAGGTCTCGATACCTCGTTTTCGATTCTAATTATTTTAATATTTATTTTTAGTATACTATTCACTACTTCAAAATTTTTCCTAACTTCACATTTAACTTATACTCACTAAATTAATAATATTTCCTACTCATTTGTCTGATTTAGTGATCTCGAATCACTATTCCGACACCACTGAAAATTAGGCTGTTACATTTATGAAGTTTCATCAGGGTAATTCTGATAAACCATAATATATACATATTTTTATCCTATGCTTGGCATATTTTTGGATGATTTAGTATACGGTTTAGCAAAAAGAGCATGAAACAGGCCAAAAACGAACAAATTGGGCCTACTTCATTGTTTCACACGGCCTAAGCATTTTCACATTGGTAAACCACACGCCCGTGTGTGACACACGAGCAGGCCACACGCCCGTGTGGCATGGCCGTGTCGACATTAAACCAAGTCAGAATTGCACACGGCCTGAGCACCTTCACACGGGCGTGGCACACGGCCGTGTCCCTGTCGAGCCAAAGTCTAATTCTATTCAGAAAAGGGTAATTTTAGGCTATTTTGGGCATTCCAAAGCCTATATAAACACCCTTGAAGAAGATCAAAGAAGACACGCAGAGTGGAAGGCAGAAAATATTTAAGGATAGCCATCGGAATCAGCTCGGAAGTAGGATCTACTTCAAGACTGAAGATCTCCATTCAATTTCCCTAGAAGTTCTTTGGGTTTCTTTATGTTTTGTTGTTTTCCCAATATTGAGATGTTTTCCATTATTATGAACTAAACTCCCTAAATACCTAAGGGAGATGAAACCTAAGACGAATCTTATTACTATTTGAATTATATGATAAATACTTGTTCTTATTCTTAATTGTGAGTTTTAACCCTTGCTTTAATATTCCAGGATATTAATTTAGGTTTTGATGTGCTTATTCAGTGGAGCAAAAGTCCCTATTTAAGAGTAGATCATCCATAATTAAGCGGAGTTGCATGCAATCCTAGAGATAGGACGACATAAATCTGCCGGATTAGAGTCAAATCTAATAATGGAATCTATAGATCGAGTTAATGCGACAATAGGGGTTTTAATTAGAAAGAGATTTCGATTAACCAACCTAGAGTCAGTTATTCTTAGTCTCGAGTGAGATATTAACATAAATCAAGGATTTCTACGGATTAAGTCAAGTGAATAAATCATCTAATTCAGAAGTGATAAGTGAAGTCTAGGTAGATTCTTCCTTGGGTATTGTCTTCTCCATCGGTTTTCCAAAAGTATTTTCCAACCTTAATCTTTGTCATAATCTTAGTTAATTAGATAATTAGTCTTAGATAAAACACTCTCTTAATTGTTAAGCTAGATAATAAAAAGATAGTAATTACTAGTACTTTTAGTCCTCGTGTATACGATATTCCCGGTCTCACCATAGCTATACTACTGTTCGATAGGTGCACTTGCCTTAGTCGAATTTTGAGTTAGTTTCATGACCATCAAGTTTTTGGCATCGTTGCCGGGGAACTAAGATATTAGGAACGCTTAATTTTTATTACTTTATCCATTTTTTATTTTTATTTCAATTTAATTACTAAATTTTCTTCTATTTACTTCTGGCAGGTTTTTATAGTTTATGATTAGAAGAAACCCATCAGGACCTTTGCTTTTTGATAGTGAGATCGAGAGCACAGCTCGCAGAAATTGAAGAGAAATAAGGCGAAGTCTACAATACATAGAGGAAGAGCGAGGGGGCAATATTCACACTAATACCGAGGAGATGGATGAAAATCAGAATAATCCGCTGCCTCCTGTGGTTGCTGCAAATCCAGTAGATCAGAATCCCGCTCCTCGTACTATGTATGATTATGCTAAACCTACTTTAACATGAACTGAATCGAGTATAGTTGGACCTGTTGTTTCTACAAATAATTTTGAACTAAAACCTAACACGATTCAAATGATACAACAGTTTGTTCAGTTGATGGTTTGCAGGACGAGGATCCAAACACTCATTTAGCAAATTTTCTGGAATTCTGCGACATATTTAAGATTAATGGTGTTTCTGATGATGCCATTTGCCTTCGGTTATTTCCCTTTTTATTAAGGAATAAGGCTAAACAGTGGTTGAACTTGTTACCACGAGGATTAATCACTACTTGGGAACAAATGACCGAAAAATTTTTACTTAAATATTTTTCACCGGCTAAAATGGCTAAATTAAGGAATGATATCTCTTCTTTTGTACAGATGGATCTAGAAACTCTTTATGATGCATGGGAGAGATACAAGGACTTATTAAGAAGGTGTCCTCATCATGGGTTACCTCTATGGCTGCAGGTTCAGACTTTTTATAATGGTGTGAACCCCTTAACAAGGCAACTTATTGACGCAGCTGCTGGTGGAACTTTAAATAACAAAACACCTAAAGAGGCTTATAAATTTATTGAAGAGATGTCACTGAGTAACTATCAGTGGCAAGTCATGAGAACAAAGCCGACAAAAATAGTTGGTGTTTTCAACCTCGACGCGGTCACTATACTATCTAACCAGGTAAAACTTTTAAATAAAAAGATTGATGGTTTGTATGGTTCTACTCAGGTACATCTAGTGATGAGGTGTGATTCAAATGGAAGAGGAGTGCACAACACAGATTATCCATCCTTCAACCCTAGCAAAGAGAAGGAACAAGTCCACTATATAGATAATAATTCTAGACCTCAAAATAATTCGTATAGTAACACTTTTAATGCAAGTTGAAGGAACCATCCTAATTTCTCGTAGAGTGGTCAAGGAAATCAAAAACCACAGCATCCTCCAGGTTTTCAACAACCACCTTATCAACAAGAGAAGAAACCGAACCTCGAAGAGATGCTCACAAAATTCATCTCGGTGTCAGAAACTTGTTTTCAGAATATCGAAACAGTGCTTAAGAATCAGCAAGCATCAATTCAAGGGCTCGAAACTCAAATAGGATAGCTCGCTAAGTTGATTTTTGAACGATCACAAGGTAGCATACCTAATAACACAGAAACTAACCTAAGGGAGCAACTCCATTCCATCACTGTGCGCGACGAAGAAGGGTTAGTTGAATCTAAATTTGAAATGAGGAACGAAGCTGTGGTAAGTAATGGTAATGATGAGATGAATCACGGCACACAAAAGTTGGTAAACAAAGAATAAAAACCTCGTGTACCATATCCTAATGCAAAAATGAAAGACCACACAGACAAACAATTCGATAAATTCCTTAAACTACTTAAAAAATTACATATTAACTTACCGTTCATTGAAGCTCTTTCACAAATGCTAAACGCAGTTAAATTTTTAAAAGAACTTCTGACAAATAAATAGAAGTTAGATGAGTCATCGTATGTGGAGTTAAATGCAGTCTGCTCAACTATTCTACAAAACAAGTTACTCAACAAACTGAAAGATCTAGGGAGTTTTACAATTCCTTATTTAATTGGTAGTTTGAATGTTAACAATGCTTTAGCTGATTTAGGGGCGAGTATTAATGTTATGCCCTATAAAATGTTTAAACAACTAGGTCTTGGGAAACCAAAACAAACTAGGATGAGCATTCAACTGGTTGATAAAATAATTAGGTTTCCTAGGGGTATCATTGAAAATGTGCTAGTCAAAATTGATAAATTTATAATCCCAATTGATTTTGTTGTTTTATATATGGAAGAGGATAGTGACGTGCCTTTAATTTTAGGACGACCCTTTTTAGCAACTGCTAGGACTATCATTGATATTGGCATAGGAGAACTAATACTTCGTGTAGGAGATTACACGATTACTCTCCAAGCTTGTGATTCGACTAAATTATCTAGTAAGTAAGATGGCTATACAAGTTCTGTTGATATGAAAAACATTATGGCTTAAACTTCTTTTCAAGAAACCCCTAGAAAGAATGTAATGGAGCCACATTTTAATCCATTTGACAAAAACAGAGCAACTCACGAAGAACGAATGCTTTAGATCGATGAAGTAAACAAATGGCGAACACATGTCAAGGAGAAATCAAAAGTACACGATGAATCAAAGCGACGCCATGATGAGCGTAGGGATAAAACAAAGCAATTTAAGGTCGGGGATAAAGTATTGTTAGATGAAAATGACCCCCGAATTGTTCCTTCAAAGCTTAATACAAACGGAGCGATTCCTTTCACGGCACTGAATGTTTTCCCATACGGTACATGTCATAACCATTTTTTAAAAAAAAAACGGGTATCGACTTGGAGAAAAACGAAAACGAGAGTCGCCATCAATCTTTTTAGGTGTGATTGGATCACCTTGTAAAAGTGGTTGTTTTTAATAAATGGTTTGATTTATTTAAACAACGATTTTGGTCCACGTAAATCAAGAAAATAGGTTCGGGAGTCGGTTACGCACGAGGAAGGATTAGCACCCTCGTAGCACCCAAAAATTGGTACCTAGTTGATTAATTAATATCTTAGTGTCGAAAATTAAAAGCTTGAAAGACATTGAAATACGATCCCTCTTCGTAAAAACGGTAATTTGAAAATGACCGAATAGATTAAAACAAACGTTGAAGACTCTCTCATCTCGAAATAATAAAATGTTACGCCCAGTAAGTTAAGACACGACATCTCAAACTTTGAGAATGAGCTTGCCTTTATTTAAAATTCATATATTCTACATTTTTTTTTAAAAGGTTGTTCGGTTATTTAGGATAAACAAGAAAAGTTTAAACCCAGTAAGTTAGGGCACGTTTTCTCGAATTTCCTAATACCGAATACTGCCTTTATTTTAAAATAAATTCTTACTTCGAGGTAACGAAGTGTTATACCCAGCAAGTTAGGGCACAACACCTCGTACTTCCGAAAATAAGTATTATTCAAAACTTGCGATTTAAAAGAGTATTCCGTATTTAGATTAAATGAGAAAAGTCGAAACCCAGTAAGTTAGGGCATGATTGTCTCGAATTATCAAATACGGAATATTTATTTTTATGAAAGAATTATTATTGGGTTAGATAAAACCTAAATTCGTGATGGAACAAAATAATAAAGAACACATAACAAATAAAAATCAATAACTATAACAAGATAAACATAAACACAAATATGAATAGTAACGATAAATACGAAGGTAAGATAAATGAGTCGAGCAAATAATAAGAAAGGAAATAATGAATAAGCTAAATGTTTGGAACTATTTAAAAACTATAAGTAGAATAGATGATGAAATAATAATAAAAAAATAATGATATGTAAATAAAATAAATATGCTAAAATATATATTTATTAAATTAGTTAATATAAAAATAATAACGTATAAGTAAATACAAAAAAAAAGAAAATATAATAATAATAGTAAAAACACAATAGTAATAATAATGAAAAGGTATTATAATATAATAGTAATAACGATGATAATAGTGGTATTAGTAATAATAATAATAATAATAGAAAATAATAACAATATTAACAATAACACTCTCTCCCTCCCTTCTAAATCCGGCCATTGGTCCTGCTTTGCTCCGGTCACGGACCTCCACGGGCCGCCGTTAGCGCCACCGTACACGGCGGCCGGACCTCAAAAAAAAACTTTTTCGGTAATGAAAATATGGGTAAGCTTCTTACTTTTATTTTTACTTTCGTATAAAAAAACAAAATAAAATTGAAAGGAAAACAATAAACAAACAAAGAACTTAAGATGAGAATAGACAAAAGAAACCTCTTTTGCTTTGATCTTTTAATTAATCTCCAAAAACTAGCCTTTCCAAAAAAAAAACCCCTCTTTTCTAACATAGTCTTGAATGGCTTTTATAGCCAAATTTTACAACTAATTTTTTTGTAGGCAAGTGGAGTGGTTGGGATGGTTTAGTGGAGTGGTTTTCTGGGGTGGTTGGGGTGGTTTAGTGGGGTGGTTGGAGTGGTTTAGTGGGGTGGTTGGAGTGAAGATATTTGGATTTTTATTTATTTATTTTTATTTTATAAATGGGCTATTAGGGTTTAGGTGATTGGGCTTTGGAGGTTGTTGGGTTTTGGGCTGTTGGGTTTTTAGATGTTGGGCTTTTTAGCCCGGGCAAAATTTGGGCTGTACAGCTGCCCCTCTTTGCTTGTTGTCGTTGAATGTGAACAGAGCAAAGACTATAAAAAGACCAATTTTGCCTGGACTCGCCGAGTCTTGAGTTCTTGATCCTTGATCTTCTTTAAATGGCCTCTTGACGGCTTCAATCTGTTTCACTGCAACTCAGGAAGGCAATATCTGCTATCTTTGATCTGCTCCCCGTCTAATATAGAGACGCCAAATTTGCTTCATTAATGTACTCCTTGCAAACTCATGACTGTCATGTTGATATCTTCAATCTGCTCCCCGTCGAGCACAGAGACGCCAAATCTGCTTCTTCAATTTGTTCCTTGTAAGCACAAGGATGCCAAATCATCTTGGATCTTGCTTCGATATAAACATCTGAAGGCCAGATCTGCTATGTATCTGCTCTCCGTCGAAATGGAGATGCCAGACTTCGGCTTGTTCTCTGACAATACAGAGATGCCAAATCATCTTAGACTTGCTTTAGCATAAGCACACGAAAACCAAATCAACTATGCCTTCGATTTACTCCTTGTAAGCACAAGGATGCCAAATCATCTTGGATCTTGCTTCAGTATAAACATCTGAAGGCCAGATCTGCTATGTATTTGCTCTCCGTCGAAATAGAGATGCCAGACTTCGACTTGTTCTCTGACAATACAGAGATGCCAAATCATCTTAGACTTGCTTTAGCGTAAGCATGCGAAAGCCAAATCAGCTATGTCCTCGATTTGCTCATTGTAAGCACAAGGATGCCAAATCATCTTGGATCTTGCTTCAGTATAAACATCTGAAGGCCAGATCTGCTATGTATCTACTCTCTGTCGAAATTGAGATGCCAGACTTCGACTTGTTCTCTGACAATACAGAGATGCCAAATGATCTTAGACTTGCTTTAGCGTAAGCACGCGAAAGCCAAATCAGCTATGTTTTCGATTTGCTCCTTGTAAGCACAAGGATGCCAAACCATCTTGGATCTGCTTTGGCCAGATCTGCTATGCTGCGGCCTATTACCCTAAAAGAAAATTAATCTGAAAGCCTATCTTTAGGAAGGAACAAAATCTAAAGATAGAAAACAGGATAAAAGTTAGATGCTCAAGATATTGCTGCTTGAGTGCCTATACACCAGCTCCATGAAGTTTTTCTTGAGTTCAACATGTGTTTAAAAAGATCCAAAGTACTTCGTTAATGCCCCAATATGCAACGTGCTTCGCCCTTCAAATATAGCAAGATCACTGTGTACTTTTTAAAATTTGAGCTGCTCTTTCGGGTTTTCAACTCAAAACCCCCTTTGGTCACAAGGTGCCCTTTGCGGGTTTTCACCTTGGCCTCCCTGTTTTTTTTTTAATCGCAAGGCGCCCTTTACGGGTTTTCACCTTGGATTCTCTTCTCCTGTAGACAAAGTATTTTTTATCTGAGTCTGAGTTCACTGGGTTGGGTAAACTTTTCCCATCCATTTCCATTAAGATCAATGCACTGCCGGAGAAAGCTTTCTTCATGACATACGGCCCTTCCCAATTCGGCATCTATTTCCCCTTAAAATCTTTTTGAATAGGAAGAATCTTTTTCAGTACAAAGTCTCCCTCGTGGAACTCTCTGGGTTGAACTTTCTTGTCATAAGCTCGCATCATTCACTTCTGATACATCTGACCATGCCGAATGGCTCTTAGCCTCTTTTCCTCAATCAAGTTCAACTGGTCATATCGGGATTGAACCCATTCAGCTTCATCTAACCTTATTTCATTCAAAATTTGAAGAGAAGGTATTTCTACTTCAATAGGTAACACTGCTTCCATCCCATAAATTAACGAGAATGGGGTTGCCCCGGTAGAGGTTCTGACAGATGTTCGATAGGCCAGGAGTGCAAACGGTAACTTCTCATGCCAATCTCTATAGGTCTCAGTCATTTTCCCCACTATTTTCTTAATGTTTTTGTTGGCAGCTTCTACTGCCCCATTCATTTTTGGACGATAGGGGGAAGAATTGTGATGCTTAATCTTGAACTGGTCGCAAACTTCTGCTATCATTTTGTTGTTCAAGTTCAATGCATTGTCTGATATGATCCTTTCAGGCATCCTATACCGACAAATGATCTCTTTCTTTAAAAATCGACTCATAGCCGACTTAGTAACATTTGCGTAAGAAGTGGCCTCTACCCATTTTGTGAAGTAGTCAATGACCATGAAGATAAACCGATGTCCATTTGAAGCCTTCGGTGATATTAGTCCAATGACATCCATGCCCCACATGGAAAAGGGCCATGGAGAAGTCATAACATGTAGAGGTAAAGGTGGTACATGTATCTTGTCTCCATAAATCTGACATTTATGACATTTCTTGGCGTAGTTGATACAATCCTCTTCCATGGTAGCCCAGTAATATCCAAATCTCATGATTTTTCTAGCCATCGTGAACCTATTTGCATGTGTCCCGCATACGCCTTCATGAACTTCTTCTAAAATTAGCTTAGCTTCTACGGCATCAACATATCTCAAAAGTACTTGGTCTTTCCTTCTCTTGTACAGGATATCCCCGTCTAAGACATAGTCGCAAGCTAGCCTTCTCAACGTTCGTTTGTCATTTTCATTGGCTTGTTCAGGGTATTTACGATCCCTCACATATCGTAATATATCCTAATACCAAGGGTTATCATCCTCTTCTTCCTTCTCAATGTTGCAACAATGTGCTGGAGCCTTGTAGACACTCATTTGAATTGGTCTTATCTCTTCTTCTTTATTCGCCTTAATCATTGAGGCCAAGGTTGCTAAAGCATCTGCCATCTGATTTTCGTCTCGTGGGAGATAATTGAAGGTGATGTCATCAAACTCCTCAAGTAACCCCAAAACTACCTTTCGATAATTGATCAATTTAGGGTCCCTTGTTTCTCATTCACCTCTGAGTTGATAAATTACCAACGCAGAATCTCCATATACTTTTAGGGTTTTTATACCTCGCTCTATAGCTGCTTGTAGTCCCATGATGCACGCTTCATACTCAGCCATATTGTTTGTGCAATCAAAGTCCAACTTGCACGTGAAAGGGTAGTGATTACCATTTGGAGATACCAATACTGCCCTAATTCCATTTTCGACTGCATTAGAAGCCCCATCAAAATTGAGCTTCCAAGAAGAATCTTCGGCTGTTGCTATACACATCAACTCCTCATTTGGAAAATCAAAGTTCAATGGCTCATAATCCTCTAGAGCCCTACTGGCTAAGAAATCTGCTACCGTACTTCCTTTGATAGCCTTCTGACTTATGTAGATTATATCAAATTCTGAAAGCAAAATTTGCCATCTCGCCATTCATCCATTCAGAGCCGTTGACTCCATCATGTATTTCAATGGATCAAGCTTTGAGATGAGCCAAGTGGTATGGTATAACATGTACTGTCTTAATCTCCGAGTTGTTCAAATCAGAGCACAACACAACTTTTCAATCGGTGAATATCTCATCTCACAGTCAGTGAACTTCTTACTGGGATAATATATTGCCTTCTCCTTTTTCCCTGACTCGTCATGCTGGCCAAGCACACATCCCATAGAATTACTGAACACTGACAAGTACAGTATTAACGGCTTATCTAGGCTAGGTGGAGATAAACCCGGAGCATTCAACAAATACTGCTTGACCTTTTCAAAAGCATTCTGGCATTCCTCATCCCAAGTAACTTGATTGTGCTTTCTGAGGAGGCGAAAGATAGGGTCACATTTTTCGGTTAGTTGTGAAATGAACCGAGCGATGTAATTCAACCTTCCTAGGAATCCTCGAACTTCCTTCTGAGTATGTGGTGGAGGTAACTCTCGTATGGCTCTGACCTTGTCTGAGTCAACCTCAATTCCTTTTTCACTGACTACGAAGCCTAATAACTTTCCCGATCTGGCTCCAAAGGTACACTTTACTGGATTGAGCTTCAACTGAAATTTTCTCAACCTCAAGAACAATCTTCTCAAGACCTCAATGTGCTCTTTTTCTGTATGCGACTTGGCAATCATATCATTAACGTATACCTCAATATCTTTATGCATCATGTCGTGGAATAAGTTTACCATGGCCCGTTAGTATGTTGCCCCTGCGTTCTTCAGTCTAAACGGCATTACTTTGTAGCAAAAGATGCCCCATAAGGTTATAAAGGTGGTTTTATCCATGTCCTCTGGATGCATCTTTATTTGATTGTATCCTGAGAAACCATCCATGAAGGAAAACAACGAATATCCTGCTGTGTTGTCCACTAAAGTGTCTATGTGTGGCAGAGGGAAATTATCTTTGGGGCTAGCTTTATTTAAATCTCTGTAATCAACACACATTCGTACCTTCCCGTCTTTCTTAGGAACTGGTACAATGTTAGCTACCCATTCGTAGTATTTCACTTCTTGTAAGAACCCTGCATCGAACTGCTTCTTAACCTCATCTTTTATTTTTAGAACAATGTCCGGCCGCATTCTCCGCAACTTCTGTTAGACTAGCTTACAATCCTGCCTTATCGAAAGACGATGTACTACAATGTCAGTACTCAATCTGGGTATGTCCTGATATGACCAGGCGAAGATATCCTTAAACTCTCGAAGCAACTCAACCAGACTATGCCTTGTGTCCTCAGTAATTAGTGTTCCAATTTTCAACTCCTTCTCTTCCTCTAGGGCTATATTCTCTATTTCCTCTTTCTCATGTGGCATCATTTATTTCTCCTCCTGCTTTACCATTCTTAACAGATCGAGGGATACGTCACAATCTTGAACATCTTCAAAATTCTGAGATTCCTCTAAACACATGTCTTGCTCGTAAGAGAAATCAGGAGTGGTAGTATCAGTGCTCATATCATTGATATCTAGAGACTCTGAAAAATTCCTAAAGACTATAGGAAGGTCTTCAGCAGTCCAATTATTCAGAGAGCTCCCTGGCTCTTGACGACGAATGTCCTCGAAACTTTCTTTCTCCAATCCCTCATCGTGCACAGCATTAATTTGATGACTCTCTTCTATCAGTAACCCTCTTGACTTAAAGGATTTGGATATATGTGGGAATGTCATCGGTTCCCACTCCACTTCACCTCCGTTCAAACGCGCCTTCCTTCTCGCTTGGCGCCTCTCCATCTCCTGCTTTTTGTGCTTATGGTTTGGCTTAAAGCCCAAACCAAAGCGATCTTTCTTCTCAATCAGTTTTGGGATTTGAATCCCTCCTTGCAACTGTCTTCCTAGTCCTTTTCCTGGTAATGCCCCTTTTCCCATCATCATTTGCAGGGCCATCCTTGTGGCTCTAGACATTTTGGGTACCGACACCTCATTTCCTTCCAAAATGAAGGTTGCATTGATGATTTCTAAAGAGCGAAAAGAACACTCAATAGCTTCTTCATTCGCCTTGACATAAGGGGCCTTGCTAGTGACTGCTGCTATAATGTCTTCCTCTGCGTTGATGGTTATTAACCGTCCATCTGTTACTAACTTCAATTTTTGGTGCAATGAGGAAGGCACCGCTCCTGCCGAGTGTATCCATGGCCTCCCCAATAAATAATTATAGGAGGGCTTGATATCCATTACCAAGAAATCAACTTCATATGTATTTGGCCCAATTTCCAAAGGGATGCCGATTCGTCCCATCACTTTCCTTTCAGTTCCATCAAAGGCTCTTACCACATTGTGACATGTTTTCATATGCGAACCGTCAATGGGTAATCTGTTCAATGTGGATAATGGAAGGACATTCAAAGCAGACCCGTTATCAACGAGTACACTTGGCAGCATGTATCTCTTGCACTGAGTAGTGATGTGCAAGGCTTTGGTTGACCCTATGCTCCCGGGTGGAATTTCATCATCATTCAAGTAGATGGAATTGTCCGCACTGATGTTATTTACCAACTGGTCCAACTTATTAACGGATATGTCATGGGTGACATATGTTTCGTTAAGTACTTTCAACAATGCATCCCGATGCACCTCAAAACTCAGAAGTAAGGCTAATACTGATATACGCACCGGCTACTTATGCAACTGATCACCACACTGTACTCGCTATGCTTAAGGAATTTTAGAAACTCCTTAGCCTCCACTTCCTTTACTGGCTCTTTGACAGGGATTTCAACCTCTTTCTTCTTCTCAACGTTAACATCCTTTGCTTTCGTGGGCTCCACTCTGATGCCCCCCATTATAGCGCTTCCCACTTCGCGTATGGGAACCTTCATTTTGCTCACTCCTAGGTGCACTGGCTATGCTCTCCCCCTCAGGTACTGTTATACTGCAATCAGAGCTCCATGACACCCTCTTGTCATCCTTGTAAGGGAAATGAGTGAGTTTATGGATGACGATCTTGGGACCAGTTCGTGTCCCCACTTCCTTATTCCCCGGTAAGGAAATAATAATTCTTGGTCGGCTAGTTCCTTGTTGTTCATTTTCCAGCACACATATTTGTCTTTTGCAAGAACTACCCTAAAAAATCTGTAGCTCTTTGTCAAACATAAGGCCTTGCACCATGGCCTTGAACTCCTCACAATTTTGGATCACATGACCCACCTCTCCATGGAATTCACAATAATTCTCTATTCCTCTTCTACCTTTTCCAGAGGTCAACATACCTCTCTTCGCCATTTTCTCCCATACTACTTTCATGGGTGTCTTCACTTCAGCAATATCTTCATTGATTTTTCCTTCCATTGTTTCATCAATGGCATTCACTCCTCGATTGCCATGATCTGGTAATGAATTTTCGGTATTAAGGGTACTGTCGAATTTCACAACCCCCATCTTGATAAGCCTCTCCATGGCCTTCTTGAATCCGGTGCAGTGTTCGATCGAATACCCCGGTATTCCCGCATGATATTCGCATTTAGCATTTGCATCATACCATCTGGGGTACGGTGGCTGTAGTGGTTTCAAGTGAAATGGAGCAATGGCATGTGCATCATACAAGCTTTGATAAAGCTCACGATACGTCACAGGGATAGGCGTAAATTGCATTCTTTCCGAATTCTGTCTTATGCCCGATTCCTGTCTTTGGGTATTTTGTTGTTCGACCATAGCTGCTTTGGGTTGACCAACTGTGATTGCCCTCGTGTTGAGACTATTCACCTCATTGTCCTTTCTCCTTGGGGCTGATCTTTTAGTCGTTTCCCCCTCAATTTTACCGCCCCTTACGGCGCTCTCAATCATCTCTCCTGCCATAATTATATCCGCGAAACTTTTCGTGGTGCTTCCAATCATGTGAGTGATGAATGGCGCCTTCAGAGTGTTGATAAATAACATGGTGGTCTTCTTTTCCAACAGTGGTGGCTGTACTCGCATTGCTATTTCCCTCCATCGTTGTGCGTATTGCCTAAAATTTTCATTAAGCTTCTTCTCCATGTTTTGAAGCGTGATCCTGTCTGGCATGATATCAGTCACATGGTTGTACTGTTGCATGAAGGCTTGTGCAAGATCTCTCTATGAACCGATTCTTGCACGACTCAACTGATTGTACCACCTAGCCGCTGCTCCTACTAAGCTGTCTTGAAAACAATAGATCAATAGTTGATCATTATTCACATACCCAGTCATTCTCCTACAAAACATTGTTATGTGTGCCTCTGGACAAGTAGTCCCGTTATACTTTTCAAACTCCGGCATCTTAAATTTATGAGGAAGCACCAAGTCTGGGACCAAACTTAAGTATTTGGCATCAATCCCTTGATGATTGCTAGCGCCTTCCAAAACCCTAAATTTCTCTTCCAACCACTTGCAACGATCCTCCAACTGTTTTGAGGATTCAGTTGCCATTCTTTCCCTCTCCATCATATCTAGATCAGGAGTGATAGGGTTGATCAGGCTATCGCCCACGTTATTTCCCGACCCAGATGGGAAATTCACGGGGATTTCAGCATCAACCGGCCCATGTTGAGGTCTTACAGTAACAGATGGCCTTCTAGGAGGTACCTCAGTTTGCAGTGGCACACGTGGTGGAGTGAAACCCGGAGGATGATCCTCATCCTCCTCACCAGTGATAGCCATGAGGGTCTTTCCTTTATCAGTGGCCCTTAGAAGCTGAGCCATTTCGGCCATCATACTCCTCTGAACCTCTAGCATTTGTTCCCTCATGTCATTCTGCATATTGGCCAACTGCTCTTGCAATTGGTCTTGCATATCCTTTTGCAATTATTCAAACCTTTGATCCATACTCTTAGTTTTAGTGCGAGTGCCGTAGGGATGTGTGATTTCCAGATTTTCCTTTTCTACCTCTCTGGAAGTAAACTTTAACTAATTAGGGTCTTTCTATAATTTTGAATGCATATGATGTGATGTAATGCAAATGCATGAATGTAAAAAGAAAAGGAGATATTGATCTTGAATTCAATTCCATTAGAATAACTTTTCTAGAAAACAGATTTCTTTACATGAAAATAGATTACATATGCGGTCTTGCCCTTCATAGTCCAAGTAAACGCTGATCTTTTCTTCATGGTCGAATCTTGTAAATTCTCTAAAAGATGCATCTGCTAGCTCCTTGTTGCTTAATCTGAGCCTCGATCTCTTGCTCGCTTATCTTCATGATACTCATCAAAAAGTGTCGGCTCTTGGATAATCTTCGTTGGCAATTAAATCAAGTCATGTATTCCTTCGTAGACTTCCGGCTTTCTCTCGTCATGCTCTTGGATAACCTTTGTTGGCTTGAATCTCTGGCAATTACATCATATATTCCTCTGTGGATTATCAGCTTTCTCTTATCGTGTTTACTTGAACTATATTCAGACGACGGCATTAGAATCCACTTTATCAAGAAATTCGTTTCCTTATGACAAACTATTCTATTTAGGAATCGAATTTCGAATCAATATTTTCTTTTCTTTGATGTAATGTAATGCAAATGCATGAATGCAAAAAGGTATTAATCTCGATTCAATCTCATTTAGAAAACTTTATTTAGAAAAAGAATATCTTTACATATAAATGGATTACATATATGCCTTTGCCCTAATGCCCAAAGTTCTAACTTTATCTAATAAAAGGGCTAACTCTCGACCTTTATCAGACGTTGACTCATACATCATGCTCAAAGCATCAGCTCGTACTGCTAAGTCTTGAACAGATTCAGCAACCTCTCGGATCTGGGCTATTGCCTCTCCAATAATATAATCCCTATCTCTGACTTGAGACAATCTTCTTGCACCTCGAATTGCTCAATCCGAAGTTCACTACCAGGCAATGCCACTTCCAAATCTTCAACCTTACTTTTTAGCTCTTCTAACTCGACCGTAGGATTATGATTTCTATACCGACGAAGAAATCTTCCAAGCTCAGTCTTCAACCCTTTATTCTCTCTCTCTAATGTCAAATTTTGCGACCGCATTTCTTGGCACTTCTTCTCCCAGTATTCGGCTCTAACTTTTTCCTCTTGAACTTCTTTCTGCCACTGTTCTAAAGACCTTCCTAACCCCACTCGCTTCAAAGATACTTGTGCCTTCTTATACTTTTCTTTTAAATCATCTCGGTCTTACTCAACCTTCCTCTTTTCTTTCCTAACCTTTTCAACCTCCTTCTTTTGCAGGTCGACATCTAGACTTAGGTACATCTTCTCCTCCTCAAGCTTTTCTATCTTCTTTTCGAGTTCCAAATTCTTTCTCTTAAATTCTTGCTTCATGATATCAAGCTCCGAGGGTATCACTTGTAGATATTCCTCCATTGGTCGAACTTCCTCAATTTTTGTCATAGGGATATTATCGTTAATCCTTCTACTCCTCCACTCGACATACTCCGGTGTCATAATAGGATTAATGGCCACTCCCTTCAATCGATAAGTCTTGTTCCAAACACTAGAAACTTCACTAACCTTCCTCTTGTAATCGGCTCCTCTATATACAAACTCACTTTGAGCTAACCCCTGAGTCACTGGTACGAACTGTCTCAGTCCATGCTGCCTCAGCACGAGCAAAGGGGCATAACCAATGGCACCCCAAATTCCCAACAGGGGAACCAAATTAAAGCTGCTACATCGATAAAGCATCTCACCAGGAACTATCCATGGAGCTCTCCATTTCACATCCTTCGACTGAAGATTCCGAAGTAATACTATCCAATTCTCCTCCGGCACATCCACTTTTCTAGACGAGGCTACTATATCTTTCATTGGGGAGTAGTTCTCAAAGAAAACTCGATAAACAGTCCTATCAATCAATCGAAAGTGACTGTAGAACCAAGCCAAAAGTAACTGAGCACATCCTATAAACCTGCCTGCGCCAGCCCTCCTACATGCACCTAAGGACCTGAATGTTTCCGCCAAAATCGCAGGGACAGAAGTGACCATTTTGCTGAGTCGATGAAAAAGATCCGTGGTTGCCTCGTCCACATATCCCAAAGCCCTAGGGAAAACCATCAGTCCATACATACTTAAGGCAAAAATGTCTACCTTCTTCGTCTCATCAGGGTGTGTCAAAATCAAATTTTTCAAAGCGCCCTACGAGATGCACTTGCACTCACCTTTCTCTTTAATTCTGGCCGTGACCCACTGCTCGCTCATCCCCGTAATGGCCATTAATTTTTTCCAAAAGATAGGGACACAAGCAGCTCGAGAATAAATCCTATCACTCTGAAACTTGGGACAACGAAGTAAGGCGGTGTACTCCTTTACGGTAGGTACCAAGTCTACTTATCCAAAGGTGAAACAGTTGTACGCCGGGTTCCAAAACTGAGCAAGGGCTCGGAATAAGTGCTCATTTACCTGAATATCGAGTAAGCAAGGTAAATCTCCGTAATTATCGTAGAATAACTGTTTGGTCCCATTGCCCCACTGATCCCAAATTTCCTTAAGCTCTTGGAGATTATTGTGTAACACTTATACGAGTATAATCTGGCAGCTCCGACACATATCCTATAGCTATACTGTCTCCCTTTTCTAATTGAGTTTGCTCTGACCATTTATGAACATCGGCGTTGTCCTCCACTCTATCAAGAAGTCCGTTTTCCATAATAAAACTTCCTAACTTAGAAACTGACCGTGAATCGATACCTTTATAAATGTAAAATAATATGCAAACAAAAGAAAAGAAGTAGTCAGTATTGCATGATATCAATAAACCTCAACGATAGTTTATAAGGGTAATATCTAAGGTTTAATCCTAACTAAATTGGGTTCTTACAGTTTTTCTATATGAGGTTGGTTCTAAAGTTTGAGGTACCTGAATCAGCAGATTCCTCGATCCTCACCCATTATAGGCTCATTTGAATCGAGTTCAATTCAGGGGAATACATTTCCCTATGGCTACACGGAGATGAAAATCTCACGAAACCATAGGTACGGATGTATTCTGGAAGTGATCCACTATCCTGCACGGAGGCGAAAACCTCACGAAGGCGTAGTTTCTCACTCCCACTTAAAGGTGTGACCACAACGGTCATGCAATGCAATGCGAGAAGAAATATGCATAAAAACTTGAAACGATTAAAAAAAATAGGAATAAAATGATGAAAACAGTATGAAAAACGGGTGAAACTCAATGAAGAGATCGTATATCAAAACCAAATTCTCAATTTTCGAAAAAAAGACAAAAGTTAATCAACTTGTGGCTTGACTCTCTTATAAAAAGTCCCCAGTGGAGTCGCCAAGCTGTCGTAACCATTTTTTTTTTTAAAAAAGGGTATCGACTTGGAGAAAAACGAAAACGGGAGTCGCCACCAATCTTTTTAGGTGTGATTGGATCACCTTGTAAAAGTGGTTGTTTTTAATAAATGGTTTGATTTATTTAAATAATGATTTTGGTCCACGTAAATCAAGAAAAGCAAGTTCGGAGTCGATTCACGCACGAGGAAGGATTAGCACCTCGTGGCGCCCAAAAATTGGTACCTAGTTGATTAATTAATATCTTAGTGTCGAAAATTGAAAGCTTGAAAGACATTGAAATACGATCCCTCTTCGTAAAAACGCTAATTTGAAAATGACCGAATAGATTAAAACAAACGTTAAAGACTCTCTCATCTCGAAGTAATAAAATTTCACGCCCAGTAAGTTAAGACACGACATCTCAAACTTTGAGAATGAGCTTGCCTTTATTTAAAATTCATATATTCTAAATTTTTTTTTAAAAAGTTGTTCGGTTATTTAGAATCAAGAAAAGTCGAAACCAGTAAGTTAGGGCACGTTTTTTCGAATTTCCTAATACCGAATACTGCCTTTATTTTAAAACAAATTCTTACTTCGAGGTAACGAAGTGTTATACCCAGTAAGTTAGGGCACAACACCTCGTACTTCCGAAAATAAGTATTATTCAAAACTCGTATTGCAATTTAAAAGAGTATTCCGTATTTAGATTAAATGAGAAAAGTCGAAACCCAGTAAGTTAGGGCATGATTATCTCGAATTATCAAATACGGAATATTTATTTTTATGAAAGAATTATTATTGGGTTAGATAAAACCTAAATTCGTGATGGAACGAGATAATAAAGAACGCATAACAAATAAAAATCAATAACTATAACAAGATAAACATAAACACAAATATGAATAGTAACGATAAATACGAAGGTAAGATAAATGAGTCGAACAAATAATAAGAAAGGAAATAATGAATAAGCTAAATGTTTGGAACTATTTAAAAACTATAAGTAGAATAGATGATGAAATAATAATAAAAAAGTAATGATATGTAAATAAAATAAATATGCTAAAAATATATATTTATTAAATTAGTTAATATAAAAAATAATAACGTATAAGTAAATACAAAAAAAGAAAATATAATAATAATAGTAAAACCACAATAGTAATAATAATGAAAATGTATTATAATATAATAGTAATAATGATGATAATAGTGGTATTAGTAATAATAATAATAGAAAATAATAACAATATTAAAAATAACACTCTCTCCCTCCCTTCTAAATCCGACCATTGGTCCTGCTTTGCTCCAGTCACGGACCTCCACGGGCCGCCGTTAGCACCACCGTACACGGAGACCGGACCTCAAAAAAAAACTTTTTCGGTAATGAAAATATGGGTAAGCTTCTTACTTTTATTTTTACTTTCGTATAAAAAAAACAAAACAAAATTGAAAGGAAAACAATAAACAAACAAAGAACTTAAGATGAGAATAGACAAAAGAAACCTCTTTTGCTTTGATCTTTTGATTAATCTCCAAAAACTAGCCTTTCCAAAAAAAAAAAATCCCCCTTTTCTAACATAGTCTTGAATGGCTTTTATAGCCAAATTTTACAACTAATTTTTTTGTAGGCAAGTGGAGTGGTTGGGATGGTTTAGTGGAGTGGTTTAGTGGGGTGGTTGGGGTGGTTTAGTGGGGTGGTTGGAGTGGTTTAGTGGAGTGGTTTAGTGGGGTGGTTGGCGTGAAGATATTTGGATTTTTATTTATTTTTTTTATTTCATAAATGGGCCATTAGGGTTTAGGTGATTGGGCTTTGGAGGTTGTTGGGTTTTGGGCTGTTGGGTTTTTAGATGTTGGGCTTTTTAACCCGGGCAAAATTTGGGCTGTACAGTACAGTCGAGGTAAATCATTCTCAATTTGGCATGTTTAAGGTAAATATTAATTGACTTAGACTTTATGTGGATAATAGAATTGAAAGTGAGAAAGAGGAGTCTCGACTCCGTGATCTGCCGTGACCATGCGAATGAAGAGGTAAGTCGAGCTTAGACTCTAAATAAGCACTTCTCGGGAGGCAACCCGAGCACTCACACTATTAACTAGTTTATTTTATCTATTTTTTGTGTTTTTATGCAGGAACAGTTGTAACACCCTTAACCTCGTCCCGTTACCGGAACAGGATTCCAGAGTATTACCAGTCGTTACAGTACATTTGCACATAAACAAGTATAAATGCAATATATCCATCTAAATATAATTTTAATAGGTCCACAGTACTTTACAAGTGTAATTAAAACAAACCGGGATTCGATCCTAAAGCTTAGTAAACTTTTCGTTGAATTTTAAATTTTCTTCTTTTAAACAGTACCACATGCCCGTGTGGCTAATTTAACATGCCCGTGCAGCACGGGACACGCCCGTGTCCTCAACCCGTGTGCAACACTAACTTTTAAACACGGCTATGACACATGTCCTGTAGTCTGCCCGTGTACTAAACTGACTTTAAGACATGACCGTGGCAACCAAGGCACACTCGCGTGTGACAAACTATGTGAACTCAAAATGAACCTTGTATTTTAAAAATTTACCAATCCTGAAAATTTCAATCCACAACCAATACAAATACCAATATTAAACCAATCCAAACGTATTTTATATATTATCTAATACTTAACTTTAAACACTTATCATGTATTATTATCAATTATCAATTTGCTTACTTCACTATTACAATCACAACTTAAGACATCCTAGGTACATGCCATTACCGATAATTAACATGCTTTACCTTTTTGAGTTCGGGATCGGCTTATGATGCTGATTCGACGATCTGTCTTTAACCTAACCTACGGAAACAAATCGTACGCTGAGTATGAACTCAACGGTATTTTTATAAATCAATACTTAAGTCAATAATAAATCATGTATCAATGAACCATTAGAGTTCAATCTATTACTCCTAATAGTTCAATCATTTGTTTTTTGATATATAATCCTAAGATCTTGTTAATCACTTTCGATGAAATGTATACAGTTTCAATGTTTATTCATTATTCGTCGATTTTTCTTATTTATTCAATAATAACCTGTGTTCATTATCATTCATACATTCAATAGCAGTCTATTATTCAGTAACAATTAGTTTTTCAGTACTTTTATTTATAATTCATTTGAGTAATAATATTATTCACCTTTCATTCAATATTCTGTACTATCTCATTTCAATAACAGTCAATATTCTTTGGTAACAACCAATTGATCTTTATCGTTCAGTACCAGTCAGTCAACAGTAATAATCGGTTAATCAGTAATATTCATTTATTCAGTATCAGTCGTTTATTCTGTAACAGTTAATTATTTAGTAGCAAACAGTCTTTAATACTTTTTATTACCCCTATTAACATGACTCGGACCTGGACGGATACATGAATCCAACCCACACACCGGGGATAGTATACAGTGTTTCAACGGCCAAAGCCGGAATACGCCGTAAGGGTAACAGTAACAGTAGCGGTATACAAAGTACCTCATCGGAACAAATTGAACGAATAAAGAAGCGGTCGGTATGGAGTACCTCTTGAACGAATCCGAGCGATCCACGATGAGTCGACACATATAGTATCTCATCGACACACAGTCGGAATATCCCTGAACACTTCCAATCCTATGGCATGCCAACTATATTCGACTAGCCCGATACGGTTAATAGGGATTTCAATAAACTTTCAAATTTTCAATTTCATTTGTAATTTAATTTCAATTCAATTTAATACATTTTTCCATATCAATCCACATGCAAATCAATTTCAATGCAATATATATTTTTCAATTTTCCACTCAATATTCACATATTCTATTCAATATCAATAATCACTAATAATTCATGAATTTATATTCAATTCAATACCATAATAATAATAATAATAATAATACTTACCATTCATATAAATAATAAATTCAACAAATAATTATTAGATTCGGTTTATAGAAATACAAACCGTGGTTTCCGAGCTAACTCCCGTTGTCTTCGCCTTATCCTCGCTTAACCGAGATTTTTCGAGACATCATTAGCTACGGGAATTAATTAAATATTATTAATACATTATCATTAAATTTTTCACATTGAATATTTCAATTTCTATCCAACTTTTACCTTAATTCCAATTTAGTCCCTAAACTGAGACTAACTTTTATTCTTCATATTTAACTCAATATTTTTATTCAACTTCCACTTCAAACTAATTTCAGCATAAAGCTATAATTTTGAATTTCTTTCAATTTAACCATTACCATTCAAAGCTTATGAATTACTTTACAATTTAATCCTTATTTCACTTCTAACTTGAATTCCTATCAATTTAGCCCTTAATTCATCTTTTTGCTCAATATGAACAATGTTTAATAATTAACTATCTTTCAAAATATCAACTTAACTTCATCAAAATCTTATTCTAAAGCTTCTAAAACATCAAAATTAAATAAAAAGGGCTAAATTAACTTACCTATTAAACTTCCAAACTTCAAACCTTTAATTTTTCTCTTTTCTTCTTTCTTTTCTCTTTTTCTTTCTTCCTTCCCCTGTTTCGTTCCACATTCTGTTTCTTCTCATTCTATTTCTTTCTTTTATTTCCTTTTATTTACTTTACTTTTAATAATAATATATAATATACTTATATAATAAGCAAACATATATGTGTATTACAAGTGTATGTATACTATTGGTACACATATAAATTATTTTACCATACTCTTGTCTTATATTTAATTTATTTATCATATAATATCGATTTAATAATAATAAATACATTAATTATTTACTTAAATAATAAGTAAATACATACATGTATTACAAATGTATGTATTATATTAATTACACATGTATTTTATTTGTGCCATACACTTGGCACTCTTTTTTGGCTTATTTGCCTATTTAGTCCCTTTACTTTTCTTTATTCTATAATTAAACTTTCACTCTTCATTCAATTTAATCTTTTTATCTAATTATCCTTAATTTAAGTTAATTCACTTCATTAAACTTTAAATTAATCACTCACTTAACTTCGTAAATATTTTTAATAAATATTTACGAATCCATTCGAAATGGAGGCTCGAAAATATACTTTTCTAATGACCTTAAAGTTTGGGTCGTTATAGCATTGACCCACGGCTGACACACAAGCGTGTCCTTGGCCGTGTGGAAACAGGGCTAAAAAAAATCCCCAAGTATCGAGCCACACGGCTTGCGATAGAGCCATACGGGCGTGCGACATGACCGTGTGGACCACACAGCCTAGACACACGGGGGTGTCCTAGGCTGTGTGAAAACTGGAGCTAAAATTTCAAATTTTAAACAAGTCAGAGAGTTACACGGGTAAGTCACACAGCCGTGTGTTCGTACACACGGGGCGTGTGGGAGACCACACGAGTGTGGGAGAAGCGAACAACGTAGCACATGGCCGTGCGATACGGCTGTGTGACGAATGGACATTCAATATTAACACGGGCTAAACTTGCGCCACACGGGCGTGTGACACAGCCGTGTGGCCCAACACGGGGCCTTAACACGATCGTGTCCAATTTAAAATCCCCAAACCCTAAATCCGTTCCCCAAAATTCAATATAATACTAAAATAGACTCATAAATATTAAATAATAACATTTACTAACTTAATCATAAAAAACGAGGTTCCAAAACCATCATTTTTGGTACCACTAAAAAATGAGTTGTTATATACCAAGTGATATTTTGACTTATTATAAAAACAATTAATCAAATTATCTGAGAACCAATATTTACAAATTGACATTTTTGTCCTTTTTAAAAGAAAAAGTAATTTCTTTCATTCAAAAGAGCAATATGACGTAACAATTATTGAAGTGACAAATTAAAATGACAACACAACTCACTAAACAAATAACAATCAAAGAGACAAACAAGAAAAGGCACCCATTTAGAATAAAATTTTCTCATTATTCTAAAGTTGCATGCAGCGACTGTCATAAAATCCTAGTGGAGAAGAGATATGCGCAATACCGATCGCTAAACTAACAACACCAAAATAGTATTAGAGATACACCATCGTAATCAACTGCTAGTAATAATATCCTAGCCTCTTTACCATCAGACTATGTTGACAATGAAGTCTAGTTAATAACAATGCCATAGGTTCCCGAAAGACCATGCATGCAACAATGGTGATGCACAAAACCAATCCCAAAACTAAATTAATAGATGTTATGTTGGCTTAACTTTCACCAAAACTGCTTGAAAACGAAAATTTCAAAAACAAAAACATTAAAAACTTTTAACACTAAAATCTATCGCATTTAAAGAAAATAGAACAAATTGATTATTACCATTACCACTTCAAAGTAACTAAACGGAATTTATTTATGCACATGTAAGTAAACGGAATTTATTTATGCACATGTTTTCTCTAACATCTAGTGAAACTCATTCATTAAGGTTTTGTTTGTTTCAATGTAAAAGTTTTTTACGAAAAATATATTTAACCTTTTCCGATGTTTGTTTCATGTAAAATAGAATGGTCAACCTAAAAGATTTTCCTGTCAACGTAAAATTACCTCATTGTTCCTGTAAAACGTCTTACCAATTTTTTTCATTGTAACACCCTATACCCGACTCAAACATCGGATCAAAGCACTAGGATGTTTCAATTATAAATTTCACAAAGTTTACAATTTAATCCTTAACATCATGAAGATTCATTATTTACTATAATGTCACATTAACATCACTTTGTAATCAATTCACTACTTCATTTAAACTCTTTATCATAAATCTCAAATGTATGCTTATTTCATTGAAAAACGAATTTTATAAAATATTTTCAGGAAATCTCCCAAATAATAGAAAATATTTTACACAGATTCATCCAAACACTAGAAAATATTAGCTTTTCTAGAAAAATATATCATTTTCTTGAAATCATTTTTTGGAAAGCATTTTCAGAGAAACAAATGAAGCCTAAAAAAAATCACGAAATCTATGACTTTTTTATAAAACTAACCCAAAAAAAGTAATTGATTACTTAAATGACCTTTTTTTTGATAAAATACAAAAATAATCAAAAATCTACAGTAAAAGTTGGCGGCGCCAAAGTGTTTGGCCCCAGCAACATGCCACATCAGCAATCGGGATAAAAAAATCAATTTTTTGGTAGAGTCATGTAGAATGGCGCCACCTGTATAAATATTAAGGAAATACTACGATTTTTGAAGAAATAGAGGGGCTTTAAGCAAATTTACCTTTTTCTGATGGAGTGAAATAATTTGGTGCTACTAAATTCCAACACCCTATTGTGCTGCCTATTCCAACACCCTTTTCCTGATTTTTTTTTATTTGTTTTTCATTTTTTTCCTTTCTCTGATTTTTTATTTGTTTGTCCTTTTTTCATTTTTATTTGTTTTTCTTTATTTACTTTTTCAGTTTTTATTTATTTATTTGTCCTTTATTTGTTTTTATTTGTTTTTCTTTTCTTTATTTGTTTTATAATATTTTATGTTTATTTGTATATTTACTCTAGATGTTAGGTTTTTTACATATTTTATCTAAAAAAATAGGGTCATTTATGTAATTAATTATTTTTTGGGTTAGTTTTATAAGAAAGCCTGTAAATACTTTATGTAACGTGAAATTAAAAAATTAAAGTGACATTTTAATAGAAATAAAAAAATGGAGGATAAAAAATTGAAAAAAAGTGAAAGTTGAATTTATTGGAAAAAAAATGAATTATTTGTTAAAAAACTATGGCTTTTAAAATATATATTAAAAGATTAAAATATATATTATGACTTGTTACATCATGTCGTTGATGTCGTGATGTAATTAGTCATTAGGTTTATAATGTCTAATAATTGTTAGTTTTTTTTTAAAGAAGAAGATGAGAAGAAGAACGTCTTTATTTAAGAAGGTGAGATTTTGTCCCCTCTTCAAATATTTTGTAGAAGAAGAGAATGAAGAAAAGAGAGAAAAAAAAAAACCTAGTAAGGTATTTATAGTTTGTATTTTGTATTTATATTTTATAGTTATTGTAATATAATGATTAATTATATTTAATTTATGTATTTTTTTTAAATTATACAGATATCAAAATGTCTTCTGGAGCAAGTACGGATCACACTTCATCGATGATCAACGAAACAGTAAAATTAATTATAAATTAAATAGAAGATTCATTTTAGTTTCTCGTTTTTTCTTGCTATGCGCTACTTTGCTTAACTTGTTTTGATTACATGAAATTGATCTCTGTTTGGTTGTTATTAACCCTTTTTAACTCATTTTTGCATGAAATTGATCTCTACGTGTTAATAATATTTTTTTTTTAATTTATGACACATTCATAAATTTATATATTAATTTTTTAAATATGTCAACCTTTCTGCTTAATTTTGTATTGTTGTTGTGCTTGGTTTCATTTGTGGGATACAAAAAAGTTATATTTGTCTTCCACTAATTTGACACCACCTATAAAAACTAAAAATCGCATTCACATGAGGAAACTACGAATATATATTAATTTGGCTTCAACTAATCTATATATCATATTATAAGTGTTCAAATCAGATTGAATCAAACTCGAAATTATTAGAGTTGCAATTAAATTTATCTTTAACAAGTGAATATATATTTTTTATAAAAGTTCTCGCATGTAAGATAAAATTTGAGTTTGAATATGTCTAGTTTATATTATATGTAAAACTAGTTTATATTATATGTAAAACTCTATGTATTACTATAGATATTAATTCAATAAAAATAAGTCTTTTTTATTTTTATATTTACCTATACCACCTATATTTTTTAGGATATTTTTTTATGTACTTTTTGTAGTTATATGTTACCTTTTGTTTAAAGCTTAACTATAATTAGGACATAATAATGAAAGAGAATTAATGGTACTTAAGCTTCAAAGAGATTAGGAAATCTTCATTCTATTATTAATATTTTATTACTCATTTAATTTAACTTAAATAAAATACTTAGAATGGCTACGTTGGCAGTCTTACTCTTCAATATAGAATTTTATGTTTAAATTATATAGATAATTGATTTATCATATTTTTATAAAAATTTTACCATACAGGATGAGTATCGGGTTTTGAGGTCGCAGTTTCATTTTCCCAAGTACGATCCGGACAAGCGGATCATGTCATACTTACAGTTGGCGGGATTTGGGGACGTTGCATTGATCCAAAGGTTTAACTTGAGGGCGAACTTAATATCTGCCTTGGTTGAGCGGTGGTGTACAGAGACCCACGCCTTCATTATGTTGTGCGGGGAGCGCACTATCACATTGGAAGACGCCGTTATGCAACTTGGGTTGCGAGTTGACGGTGCTGTGGTCACGGACTGAAGCAAAGTGTTGAAACCTTCAGTACTATGCAATTGGTTGCTTGGACGGTCCCCTAGTGATGGGGAACAAAATTTCACATGCTTGACATTGGTATGGTTGAGAATAAATTTTAAGAAGTTATCGAGCATTGCCATTAAACACGAGGTGATATGTGCTGCTCAAGCCTATATTATGCAGCTGATCGGGGGTACTTAGGGTCCACTTAAAATACTTCCTCTATTGGAGGATTTCTCTCGTGCCGATACTTACAGCTGGGGATCAGCAGTGTTGGCCATATTGTACCGTGAGCTTTGCCAAGCAACAAAACATGGGGTTAGTAACATGGCTGGTTGTCTGGGTCTACTGCAATCTTGGGCTCTATACAGGATATTGTTTCTAGTGGCTGTTAGGCACCAACCATATTTGTGGCCACTTGTAAATAGGTAAAAGCAAAATTATACTTAACATTTAACGACTCATAAGTATGGATAATTTTTCCAAGTTTAACTGCTAACATGTTTGTTTCGATTTCAGATGGGCCACGTCTCCAGAAATTGGTGCGAGCCAGACATTAATAATTTACTGCCAAATGATAGAGGCGGCCACCAGAGAGAAAGTAATATATATATAAATATGGTTTAAGTAACGTTGATTTAACTTATCCACTTGTAGTATGTGATGTGACTTGACTCATTATGTTATATTGTGCAGTTCTTATGGATGTCATATTCTACACCGAACATGACAACCCTTATTCCTCAATGGGTTCATGCCGAAGCCCATGTGTGGTGCATTAACATGTCGGTGCTCAACTTCTCAACCTTTGAGTGGTACAACACTGATCAAGTTATGCGACAGTTGGGGTGTAGATAATTTATGTCGGTCGAGCCACAACAATTTGTTGATGTCCACGGTAAGACCATGAAGGGGAAACATACAATAGATTGGAGCGTGAAACATCAATGTTATGTAGCACTATGAAGTGCCCGGTACGACAGGTGACCTGAGATGCACTCCTACATGTTTGGCTTCAGTCCCTCGACTGAATACATATAGTGGTACATGACTTGATAATGTGTTTATTTATATGGTGGGCAACTTATGATATTACCGAATCATGACTACAGACGTGGAATTCAACCTACGGGGGAACTAAATGATCAATATATGGCGGAGCCCGACTCGACGGACCAACCTTTGAACACATTAGACCAATGGATTGACGTTTTTTGTAATGGGTTGTAGAGCAGTTCATATCACTCGAATATGGGTGGTTCGAGTTCATATCATCCAAAGTAACCACCGCTATCATTTGATATGTTTGTTAATAACATGTACTCTACCTCGCCTCAGGTCACGTTTGATCTAGCTATTGATCCTCCTGATGTGTACAGTACCCCAACGTCCATCCCAACAACGGAGGCCCGTAAATCGCTATACCCTAAATGACGATACTACTCCCAGTTCATTCTAATTTTGATACATATAAATTTTAAATGTTATATAATATTTGTTGTGTTGGTTTATAATTCCACAACTTATGTATAATCTTTTTTTGTATAATTTATAATATCTTTTAAAGTACTAAAAGTTGCAACAGTTAATTTTAAATAAAAGCTTAACACTAAACAATACAAACTTTTTTTTTCAAAAGACCATGAAATGCAAACATCGGGTACAATTTTTAATTTTTTTCAGATCATGAAGATTGAACAGTATAGACGTTCCCACGAGGACATTTGCTCCGATTGTAGCCAACTATTCTATATATGGTGCAATGTTTTGGATCAACCTGTTCTCTGATATCCATGTCGTTTCGAATTCTCATTGTTGTTGGTCGGCTTTTAACTTTCCTACGTAGTGACCGATTTGGCAACATCTAGAACATAGGCGGTTGCACTTCCTATGTCGATACATCCCTTAATACGAGGAACTCATTACCTCAAATATGCAATGTACATTTAGATGTGCACATATCATCGATATATTGTTCAACATTCAAACTGTAAGTAGCACACGTTGCAACCACATGCGCACACGGGTACCATAGTTTATGGAACATCTCACACTCACACAGCTTGTTTCGGATATCAACTCCGTAGGACCGTGGCGAGATCCCTAACCGATGACCGATGTACTCTGTCACTTGAAAAGTTTCTAAGTTTTAGTAATACAGTTCTGCATTCATCAACCTAGCCCTTTGAGCGTTCTTTTTCATGGTATCCCTGATATTTTTGACATGCATGTGTTCTGCCTCCAACTGTTTTGCTTGTTTCCACCTCATTTTTGGCATTAAGGTTGCTAGCCTGTAAAATATGGTTGAAAAAAGGGCTAAAATTGGCAAGTGACGCGTATGCATCGAGACAAAGTTAGTAGCATCAATGAGGTTGGTTATCATATGACCGTATTGATATCCCTCGTCAAAACATTGAGCCTATTGCCACGACTCCATGCTATCCAACCACTATCTGATAGAAGGTTTAGACCTCGCCATATTAATCTCTAACATCGCCAACTTATGTCTAAATCGGTGTGCTTCCAGCTCGTATCTTATGTATGTATTTCGATAAAACACGTTACCATCCTAATTAGGAAATGGACTCGAAATATTTACAAATACGAATTTAAATACGATATTTTTAACTATGTTCACAATTTGTTTGCACCAATTTTTATTCTTGTACTTATTGTAGAAGTTGACAGCGAGTGAAGAATACAGTAAACAAACCTCCACGAAATCTTGAATTGCCGAATCGCAACCCTTCAATTTGTCAGAGATAATACAAATGTTGTTTTGCTTAACAACATGCCTCCGCATGTTCCGAATAAAATATGCTTATGATTCAGAGTTCTCCGACTCCATGATGGTGAAAGCGACCGGTAGTACATTTCTGTTATCGTCTTGTGCAATCGCAATCAGAAGTATCTGCATGTCTTTTCTATAAAGCCATATTCCATCAAACTGCACTAGCAATTTGTGGTGGGAGAAGGCCCTAACACATGGATTGAAACTCCAGAACAATCGACGGAAAACTCTTCTTCTCAGTTCCAATTATTTATTGGGGTCTCTATAAGGCAATGTTTGCAAATCCATAATAGTTCCTAAGACATACTCCACCATCGCTGAAATCCAACATTGAAGTTCATTGTATGGTTCATCCCAGTCCCCGTACAATTGTTGCATGGCCATTTGTTTCACCCACAACGCTTTCCTGTATGACACTCTGTACTGGAATCAGGCTTGCATGTCCGCAATCAATGTCAACATAGGAATGATTGGGCTATCTTTCACTAGTGGCATGATGCAATTGCAAATACTTTTGGCATCCAATTTCTGGTGGTCTTGAGACATACGTACGACAATGCATGTATGACGCCCTTCTTATTTTCGTATTTACCACTATTGAGTCATCTGTATAAACGCAGCCCGAACCTGCCAACAACACCTATCGTCAGCTCTCCAACATTCCCCTACATAAAATGTCGGTGTAGACTTGGCAACCTTGTAATCAATCGACAATTTCATGTTATACTGTTTGATAGCAAACACACAGTCTGCCTTATTATTGAACTGTTGCCCAACGAACAACTCCTCCAACTACGAATTTGATGCCAATCTATGAGCAGGTACTATATCAGCATACTCAGGGAACTTAGATGCATGCGCTGCATCTGGATAGTTTCGCCCTCAGGTTCATTTCGTAAAACAACGCCAAGACTTGGGTTATTAGATGAAGGGTTGTGAACATCTTCAACCTCTTTCGGGCCTTTATCATCGATATCATCCGAAACCTCATCAACATCGGGGTTACTAAAATCTTCAACGTCCTGATATGAATCTTCACTATTACTGGTCTTTTCTTCGACGTCTGCCTCTATGCTTATTATCACCTCCGGATGTATTTGTAGACGGGACCGGAGGTAGGGTTGTTATACGAACTCCTACTATAATTTGAATTTTCGGGTATCTATGATGTCCCTCTGTATTCTAACTGGTCTGTCCATCCGATATTAAGATTAAAATCAAATACGCGATGTTGACTTATTGGACTAACATTTTCAACAGGCTCTAAGTTTACTAACTCAACAAATAACTCAACTGGTTGGGGGTTCTCACTCCTAGTAACATTTACATCTCACAAAATTTCAGTGGATCTGTAGAGATTAGAAACTTGTAAAATAATTTGGATATCGCCATTCCACAACGGATATCTATTTTCGCATTGATCTTCATTTTCATTTTTGCCAGCTTAACATTTTTTTTGAATCGCAACCCTACTTTTTGCTGACCTTGAAATACATAACCAACATCACCTTCTACAATTTCACCATAAAAAAAAACATACACCAAAAACACCTCATTATTCATCTTCAACAGAATTTTTGAACTCTCCTACAAAACACAACAATTTCACCATTCTATGTATGTTAAATTATGGCTCCACCAAAATAAAATATCAAAATTTAAATTTTTTATATTAAAAAAACACATTTAAAAAAAACTACACTTGCAATAAAGTGGTGGAGTCATTATGGCTCTACCAAATAAAATATTATTTATAAAAATTTTAAATATAATTAAAAACATTTGAATATCTTTAAAAATAATAATTTAAAAATATATTTAAATTTTTAAAAATAATATTATAAAACATTTAAATTATATATTTAAAATATTATAAAATAAATAAAGGACAAATAAATAAAAAACAAATAAAGGACAAATAAATAAAAAACTGAAAAAGTTAAAAAAAGAAAACGAATAAAAAAAGAAAAAGGACAAACAAATAAAAAATGAGAAAAAGGAAAAAAATGGAAAACAAATAAAAAAAATTAGAAAAAGGGTGTTGGATATAGGCAACAATAGTCAACAGAATAAGGTGTTAGAATCAGGTAGCGTCAAATTATTTGACTCGACCAGAAAAAGGTAAATTTGTTAAATTTTTTTTTAAAATACAGTATTTCCTTAATATTTATATAAATAACGTCATTCTACATAGTTTCACAAAAAAATAATTTTTTATATAATTTTTTATTCTGCTGACGTGACATATTGATAGTGCCAAACACTTTGGCTTCACCAACTTTTATTATAAATTTTAGGTTACTTTTATATTTTTTAAAAAAATAAGTTATTTAAGTAATTAATTAATTTTGTTGGGTTAATTTTATAAAAAATCCGAAATCTATTGAAAATGAAAGAAAAAAAAAGGAAAAACAAGAAGAAGAAGTGGAGACTATAGGGACAGAATAGTACTGGTGCTAAAGTGGGTAACATTTTTGACATTTTAAATTAAAATTATTTTGAAAATAAACGAACAATCCAAATCCACCATGTGAAAGTATGGATGCAGCAATTTTTACAAAATTGACATTTCTTTCTCATTATATTTCAATTATTTTGTTTCAAACTAAATAATAAACAACACATAAGGCGAACATAAAATCATTGAATATTTAGACATTTTTGTCGTTTTAAGTTTAAATGATTTTGTTTCCGTGGGAATACTAATGACCAAAAAAAGTTGGGTCCAAATCTATAGTGTGAAATGTGGATGCAACCATTTTTGACAAAATGACAAATAGGAGAAGACCAAAACAAGTTGGGTCCAAATCTATAGCGTGAAATGTGGATGTAACCCTTTTTCATAAATTCACAAATAAAAGAATTACACGTTTTGATATACTTAAATTTATTGTATTAATAATAATATTCATATATTCAATTGCTTTGTTTGAAAGTAAATAATGAAAAATATATAATGAAAATGTGGTTATAAAGCCGTGGCTTTAAGGCCAATGAAACTTTAGTTCATTCACGTCTCAAATTTTAGTTTTAATTTACGGAGAAATAATAATTTTAAGATTTTGTTTATTAGTTAATTAAGTTTTAACTCGATTCATACGAGTATTATTGTTAGTATAGGATGATGTAAGTTTGAGTACGCTGAAACGTACTATCCTCTTATTTATGAATTGAAGAGGAGTTATGAATATTTTTAGGCATTGTGTAAAAAAAAAATAGATATAATCAGAACTTATAATAAGATCGTTAAAAAAATTATTTATAGAATCTATTCAAAAAATAGTTATATCCCAAGATCGATGCTTATATTGAACTAATACCTCAATTTCAGTTCTCATGTTTATGGTATAAGTATATGTATTTTATATATAAGGTATAATAATAAATTTAACTCTCATGTTTATATTGAGCTAGTTTTCTCACATTATATGAGGAACAAAACAAATTGGTGTTTATATATAAGGTATAATAATAAATTTAACTCTTAACCTTTACAAATTTATTCAATTTGACCTCTACTCTTTTATTGGAAGTAAATTAGAAATTTCTAAAACTAATAAGACTAGGATGTAAAAAAAAAACCCTAGTAAGAACTTTGAAAAAATCAATTAACCTCTTTTAAAGTTTAAAAATATTAAAAATATTAAAAAATTATATTTTTTTAAATTGTAAATTCTTTATTAAAAATAACAATATTAATCCATTAAAATCTAATGGTTATAATATTTTTAAAAATTTGACTTATACTCATTTATTGGGTATGCAATGTGAAAGTGATAATTTCAAATTTAGTGGAGCTTGTATGATGAACTTAACATAGCTATTAATAATTAGATGTGCTCATAGGCTGAGTTGGGCCCATGTAAGGTATCTAAATAAATTTTTTAAATTTGGGTTTGGTCAGACTCAAAAATGGGCTTATTTTTTTGTCAAAGTCGACTGATTTAAGAAAAGGTAAACTCGAGCCCGACCCACCCATATTTGACTTTTTAGAATAGTTTTTATTTAAAAATATTTTTTAAAAATATAATACACTAAATGGACTAAAAACAACTAAAATAAAAGTTTTCTAACACATTAAAAATATATTAAAAAACACTATCATAAATATAATAAATGTTTTTATATTAAAACATAAAATAAATATAATAAATATTAAATTGTATTAAATATGATTTTAAAATTTTATATTTTGGGTTGGGTTATTTAGTTTAGTAAAGTTTTTTAAGGTTTTGGGTAATAGGTTTAATTATTATTGAATTAGTGATTTAATATAAATATAAATATATACAATTATTTTATTTATCATACATAATCAATATAATTATTTTTATAACATAATATATTCAGTTGAATTTGATCAAGCTGCAAAAAAAAACTTGCCCAAAGCCCAACCTTTATAGAAAACGAGCCTTAAATTTTACTCAAGTTCATTTTTGAGTCTCATTTTTTGTCTAAACTCTCTTATTATTTGGCCGAGTCTTCGAGTTTGGACATATAACTCTACCCATAAATAAGTTTATCAATCACTATGGAAAAATCCTGAGAGTTAGGTAAGTTGTAGCTATCATTGAATTACAACATTTATTGAGGTGAGTTGGTTGATAATTTTGAAATTTTTTAAAATTTTTTCTAATTTTCATAATTTTAAAATTTTAATGATTTTCAAAAATTAAATATTTTAACCATTTTTAACAACTTTTAACAATTTTTAACAATTTTTATATTTTAATTTTTTAAATTTTAAATAATTTTATACAATTTTAATTACTCTTAAATCTTTTTACATTTTTATAACAATATTATTAATTTCAAGTAATAATTTTATAAATTATATTTATATTAAATCACTAACTAAATAACAATTAAATTCATCCCCAAACTTAAAAATACCTTACCTAACTAAATAACTCAACCCAAAATATAAAATTTTAAAATTTATATTTAATATAATAAAATATTTATTGTATTTATTTGTGTTTTAATATAATAAAATATTTATTAGATTTATGGTAATATTTTTAATATAAATATTTTTAATATATTTTTAATGGGTTAAAAACTTTTATTTTAGTAATTTTAGTGCATTTAGTGTATTATAAATTTTTTGAAACATATTCTTAAATAAAAATTAATCTAAAAAACTCAAATATGGACGGACGGGCTAGGTTTACATTTCTTAAATTGCGTTGAACTTAGGCAAAAAAAATAAATTCATTTTTTGGACCAGACCAGGCTGGGCTTGGAAAATTGATATAGATACATTGTATGAGCCCACTCCGATCCATGAGCACTTTTAATTTCAACTAAATTCTTTTCATTTATCTTTTTTGCCATTTTATAATTTTTATTTTTATCATTAAAGAAATGTTAATGTATACAGTTCTATCAATTTGATTTTAATTTAAAAAAATAGCCCTCAACTCTATGTGTTCTATTGATTTATTCTCTAACTCTAAAAATCTTAAAAATAAATACATAATGTTTTAAAAATTTTATAAAAGAAATATTATACTTGACAATATAAATAACATAAATAGGTAAAAGTATCACAAAATTCTGTACTATATTTTGGATTTTAGTTTAGTCCCTTTACTGAGAAAATGGGCAAATTAGCCTCTGTATGTTAGATAAGTGAGAAAAACAACCCCTCAATTAAATTTTATTGTTTATATATAAGGTATAATAAAAAATTTAACCCTCAACCTTTATACTTTTATTCAATTTAATCCCTACTCTTTGATTGGAAGTAAAATAGAAAATTTTGAAACTAATAAGGCTAAAGGGTCAAAAAGGCTTTAGTAACACATTAAAAAAATCAATTAAGCTCTTTTAAATTTTAAAATTATTAGAAAATCATAAAAATTATAAGCAAAATTCATAAAAATTTTAAAACTTTAGAGTTTTATTAAAAATAACAAGATCGACCCAATAAAAGAGTAGGGTCAAACTTTTTAAAATCTTATAATCATTAGATTCACATATTAAGTTATGATATTCTCAAAATCTTATCGATAAACATATTATCACATGTGTAAAGTCGTGTCAACTTGCTATTTTCACATATTACTCAAAAAAATCCTATTAATAAATTTAACAAGGGTTGTTTTTGTTAAGACATAAATTTTAAATTTCAGAAATATAGGGACCAAGATAGATTAAATTAGAAAATATGGACTAAATCTATAGCTTTATATGTTGTACAAGAGAAAATCACTACTACAACTCACACATTCTTAACAGGAGAAAATCACTACTATGCTACCACGATTTGAGTCTTTTACATATGAAATAAACATTCATGACAAATAAACCAAACACGAAGAAATACAAGTAAAATAGGAAATATGATTAATATTGTTTAGGCCAATCAAAGATAATGATTAGCCACTTTATTTATTTCTTTGTTTTAAACATACATAAAGTTTATGTATTAATATGTTAGCCTAACCTTCTATTGGCCATTATTCTCTTGAACCATTCTTTTGCGATTCTCACCTTCCCATCACTGGTCAGGAATTTCGTACTCATCTTTCAGGTGGTCTAAATACTTATTCACCATAGGAAGATCAAGATCAAATTCCAAATGAAATCCAGACGTTCCCTTTTGTACCCCCGCAATTCCATGCAGGTGTGTATCCATATTATGAGCACTAACAAAGCCAGCTACCCAGTTAACTAACAAGCCTTCCTCGGTAACAATATTTGGATGATAATCATTCGGGGGAGGATTATAAGTACATTCCAATGATCTACCGAATAATCACTTCTGCTTCAAGTAGGGTGATTCGTTCCTATAAAAGGACAACTTTTTTTCCCAAGGTAAAAAATGGAAAGTTATGAATTGTGTGATCCACACGAGCGTGTGTACAAGGCGTATCGATTTTGAGAATCATGTGTGGTAATAGCTGGAAGTTTCGATTTTTAAGTTTTTTTTTCTTGACATTTTAAGAAGCCTTAAATAAGGAAATAAAGGAATCAAGAAGAAGTCGTCAAGAGATAGCATGAAAATTACCCAAAAAGCACCATTGAATCCGATTTTCAAGCAGTTTTCCATCAATATTCAAGAAATCAAATTGATTTTCAAGGGGGTTATAATGAATTTCTTTTATTTTGGTTGTTATATTGTATTTTTTTGGTGTTTATTCTTGCAATTATGAACTAATTTTCTTAATACCTAAGAGATATGAACCTTAGGATGAATTCTATTGTTTGATTTCTAGTTTATGCAATAAAATTCTGGTTTTTTTGTTTTCAATTATGAACGCTTAATTATTATTGGGTTGATTCTGAGGTTGAATAGGCCTTTTTATGATTAGATCTTCCATAATTGAATGGAGTTGAATGCAAACCAAGAAAGAAGACGACATAAATCCAACAAATTAGAGTACTCAAATTTAATAGGGGGATCCATAGAGCGAATTAATGCGATAATAAAAGTTTTAATTAGAAAGAAATTTTAATTAATTAACTTAGAGTTAATTGCTCTTATGCTCGAAAAAGATATTAATATAAATTAGAGATTTCTATAGATCAAAGAGTTAAGAAGAAATTGTATAAATTAAATTGAGAATTATAGATAAAATCTAAGTGGATTCTTAGCTAAGTATTATTTTGTCACTTGGTTGATATTTGATTGTTTTTATGTTTTACTTTTGGTGTATTCATTAGTTAATTTAGATATTTTAATTTAAATTTAATTAAGCCTATTAAAGTATTAAGTTAAATAATAGAAATATGATAATTACTTGTAATTGTACTCCTTGAGGAAATGGTATCTATGCTCACTATAGCTATACTGTTAATAGATAAGTACACTTCTCTTAATTAATTTATTAGTTAATTTAGTAAACATCATAGCACCATAATAAACCTTATCTAATATATATATCTTCGGAAGATCGGGGAGGAAGCAACAATGGGATGTAAAGGGAAGCGGCGTGCTCTAGAAAGAAGTCATCAAGAGTTTACAATCTTAGCAGGAGAGTGTCAAGATCAGCATTGCAAGAAGTGTTCAACTATTATGGAAAGGTTACTGACCTATACATTGCGTACAAGAACAAAAGGAAGAATTATCCTTTTTCTACCTTTGCTTTTGTCAGGTTTTCAAACGAAAAGGACATGAAAACTGCGATAGATAAAAGCGATAATCATGTGATTGACGGACGAATGAACTGTCCGAGTTTTCAAGGTGAGGTATTAGAGGGCAAGAGTGACCTTTACAGGATCCAAAGGTGACAACAGTGGCTCAATAACAAATATCCACTATCAGTCGAGAAAAGGTAAGAGTAGAGCGTGGAGTACCGGGAGAGACAAGAGAACTTATAAGGAAGCTCTGATGGTTCAAGTCTGCTTGGCTGTAGGAAAAACGACTCGGGTTTATGGAAACCAATTGTCGATAAAATTAAATCAAAGATGTTATGATATGGTAAGGCTCATGCTGATTAGATCCAGTGATGGTTTTTTCTCTGTGAAATCTTTCTGTAATACGGTTTGATCCAACTCTACTTTATCTTTCGATTGGAGAAAGTTCATTTGTAATGGTATTGCTCCCCCAAAAGTTGTATTCTTCATGTGGTTCATGGAAGGGTCCCAGTAAAGGCTGAATTGGTGAAAAGAGGAGTTATTCCCGATGATTTGATGACGTGTTCTTTCTGCCATGGTGACATTGAATTTGTTTCTAGCTTAGGTTCGATTGTTTATATATAAAGGTTTTATGAAAAATATTTTCTACATTTTTACATGTTTGGTTCATAGAAAATAGTTTAGTCAACAGAAAATGACTTATAGGTTAAGGTAAAATAAGTCTTTTTTCCTGTAAAATGATTTACTATTTTGAAAAGCGTAAGTCATTCTAGAAAATAATTCATCTATAGATAATTTTATTTTTATATAAAATTAACTTAAAATCAAGCTTAATATTATTATATTGATAATAAATTTTATTTTTATTTCTAAAATATTTAAAATATTATATTTTTCAATATTATTAAACATACATATTTAATTATTTATATTTAGTCGTATAATAAATTATTCATATAATAAATATAATTTATTATTTTAATAAATTATTTAATATTTCAATTTTATTTTAATAATAAATTTTAAAAATAATAATTTTAAATAATATTATTCACATATTATTGAAAATATTCAATATTAATATTTAATAATAAATATTTATTACAATTATAAATATATTAATAATAAATGTTTTATAGTATAAAGGTCAAAATATGTCATAAGTTTATGTACACTTCACATATTTGTAATTTAGTCTTTGTACTTTTATTTTCAAGAATTTAGTCCTTTTACTTTTCAAATTTAAAAATCAAGTCCAATTGTTGATATCGTTAATTTTTTTGTCAATTTTATTGATGTCACATTTTAAATAAAAATACTCACTTAATAGTCATGTAATTAAAAAATAACGTTGTAATTAATCTGAATTTAACTTAATATTTTTAATAAAATATAAAATTATAGATAAAAATAAATTCAATTAAGCAATGAAAAAATAAAAAATCTCAAATGTATATTTGTTTAATTGAAAATAACTTTTATAAAATATTTTTAAGAAATTTACCACACAACAAAAATATTTTATATAGATTACTTCAAACATCCAAAAATATTAATTTTTTAAAAAGCAAATCATTTTTCAAAAATAAATTTTCGGAAGTTAAATTTTAGTAAAACAAATGGAGCCTTAATTTTTTTCTTGTAAAGTTGGTTTGGCGACATTTTTGTAATCTATGGCAGGTCTTTATTGTGCACCCTTCCGATCCAGTATCGTTTATTCAGTCTTGATGGTTTGCTCATCCAAGATTTTCTAGTGAAGTGATGTGGTCCATGCTGTTCTTTTCTATTGTTTGGTCGACTTGGCTGTATAGGAATGAACTGACCTTTAGGGGAAAAACGTTTGATGCTTTCCAACTTAAAGAGATAATCCTGTTTTGCGTTGCCTGGTGGTATAAAGCCGAATTCCCCTCACCTTATGTTTTTGTTCTTGACATTTGCTCTAATCCAAGTAGTGTGAATCGGCATGCGAAGCTGTTGAATAAGAACAAGTTTAGATGCTGGTCTCCTCCGCCTTTAGGCTTTCTTAAGTTCAATGTTGATGGGGCAGTTTCGGGCTCTTCGGGGTTTGGTGGGGTAGGGGGATCCTTCGTGATGAGAAAGGGAATACTCGGTTGGTAGTCTCTAAAGTTGTTGGGGTATGTGCGCCTTTGCTGGCAGAAGTGGTTGCCGTCAAAGAAGCCTTGAACATTTTCTTTACTTCGAAGTGGTTTATCCGCCATATCCCGAGGGCCTTCAATATTGAGGCTGATCTGCTCGCCAGAATTGGGATTAATAGATCCAATGAATTGGTGATTGTTTTTTAATTTACCTTCCTATCCAGTGTTTATTTTGTTGTGTTCCCTGTTGGGTGTGTCTGGCTGCCATTGTTGAGCTCAGGGGTGCCCACTTGCTTCCTTTATCTTGTATTGGTTCTTGAATTTTCTTTAATTGATTTCACTTTTCAATATATATATATACATCTCTGAATGGGTCAAATTGCCTATCTTCTAATTAACTTTAATTTCCAAACAAATTATAAGAGTATATAATTTACAATACTCAAAGAATACAACATATATATACATGCAGAGAATTTGCCTGCACATTTTGTTTTTTTCTCCCTAGCAATTGCAACATTAAAATTAAAAAAAAAAAAAAACAACAACTCACTCAATCTTCCATGCATAAAGAAACAAGCTGAATTCCGCTGTCGTCACTGTAGGGCTTCTCGTCGAATAATACAAGCTTCCAGTACTGGTATCACTGTCACCGCCATGGCTACTTCCTTCTTTATCACTACAATCGGCTAATTCAGCCGGTATGGGTTTAAATATAAACAATCCATGACCAGTTCCAGGGCTACTAAAAAACCAATCATGAACATCCCACATCACTTGAACCTGTTGTTTATCGACAAGAACCGTTTGGTTCCCTCGAAACTTCCACTGCAAATTCTTCACATGAATTAAAACAACCCCATCCATACTAATCCACATTTCAGGATCTTTTAGACCGGTCGTTGAGCTCTCGACGACGATTTCGTGTTCTTTCCTTTTCTCGTCGAATTTAGCTCTCGTCGCAAAGCTTTTCTTGGCGAAAACGTTTTCTTTTTTGTAAAACAGTACTGGTTCAACCAAAGCTGGCCTTGATTTGGTTCTTTTGTAAGCTTTTTTACGGTAATCTCCGAGTAATAAAACAACTTCTTCATCTGAAACTAAGGCGACGTAGTAATCCGAAACTGGTTCGGGGCCACTTGTGAATTTGGCTGAACGAAGATCCCAATAAACATCAACTGGTTTGCCTTCAACTTCAAATGATTTGTACCCTTTTCTGCTCCAAAAATGCCATGGTTTAAGCTCGATCTTACAAGTTGAATGGACGTTGTCGCCTTCCGTGTTGTTCACCATGATGTTGAGAGAATAGTTCATGACGTTCTTGCACCAAATGATGGTAACGTTACGCCAATAGCCAGCCATGTTGGTTTGGTACATCAACGTGACGGTGGTTTGTGAGTGTTTGTTGTTTATTTGAGGGGGAGGTTCTTCGGTTATTCTCTCTGCATAAATGGCGGAATTTCGAGCTGATTGAGCTCTAATGGGGAAATGAAACGCCATCGTTGAGCAACTTCAAGGGATAATATATAACCCTTAGTTTTTGCATTCAAATGGGATCGATTATTCAATTTCTCTTGTAACCTTCAAAAATGGTTTCCTAGGATTGATCATGGAAAAACAGAAAGGTTACCTTTGAGATTGACAGCAAAACCAGCTGAGATTGGTCTTGGCAAAAAACAAGAAAATGGTGAGTAAAGAGTAAGCAATGGAGATTAAACTTTGAAGGGGTGTTTGGTTTCTGGGAAAAGAGATGGAATGAAGGGGAAACAAGCAGGAAAGTTAGTGATTCCATGGAGGAAAAATCTCGATTCTAGAGGTTGTAAGCAAGAATGGTGTCCGAATTAAAAGGGAGTTTGCTATATACAGTCAGTCTGTTCGCATGCCTACTAAACATACAATTCCTTTTTTAAAAGGAAATTTTAAATCGACCATTGTATTTTAGCCTAAAATTGTATTTTTTTTCTAAACCACCAGCAAAATAGATAAGATTGACCGTTGGTCACTTTTTCAAAGTGAATGACGGACTAATATTATCGCGAGAGTTTAAACATTGCAACAAAAAGAGAATGAAGTAGTGTCGGTGTGGTGGTGATTATCGACCAAAAAGTACGGCAAGAGATGGACTTGGAGGAAGTGAAGGTGTGTAGGCGTTAGAACATTACTAATGTTGGAGATGCTTAGTGACATTCATGTTTCACTTCAGCTTCCACTCTTGGTACTACTGGTGGCAATTTTCCCATCACCAACTGACATATCTCAAGCTTTGATTATTCAAAACATGCTCAACCCTTTTGGGTTTCTTTTAATTTGATCCATTTTTTTTTCAATTTTGATAATTGTTTGATTAATATAGAATATCAGCTTTTTCAAATTTTCTAACCCGCCTGATAGGATGTTTATTATGCATTTTTTTTTAAGATTTTATTATACAATTATTTGTGAAGATTTCAATCTACAATTTTAGGTGATAATCTTAGAATTGTCAAGTCTCGAACTCGATTTAAAGTGTGGGCAGAAACAATTTGTAAAGGGAAAAATTGAAAAATAAGTGGAAAAGGCAAAGAAAAAGGGATTTAAAGTTGTTGACGTTAGTTTCAAAAGAGTTACGAGTTACCTTTTATCCCCAAAAAATATCTCAAAATATCAAGTGTTGAAACCATTTTTTTGAATAAAGGGCGTTGCCTATTTTAAAAAATTGAAAATTGAGTCGCCACCAATCATTTTTATTTAGGTGTGATTGGATCATCTAGAAATTTGGTCGTTTTGATAAAATATTTCGATTTATTAAAACCAATGATTTTGGTCTACGAAAATTAAGGACATGGTTTCGGGAGTCGGTTACGTGCAAGGAAGGATTAGCACCCTCGTCACGCCCAAAATTGGTACCTAATCGATTAATCAATGTCTTAATGTTAAAAGTTGAAAAGATTTTAAAATAAATTTTAAAATACAATCCCATTTTATGAATGCTAATTTTAAAACGTTTGAATTACATTGAAACGAGCATCAAAGACTTACTCGTCCTGAGATAGTAAGGTGCCACATCCCGTAGGTTAGGACGCGACGTATAAATCTTCGGGAGCAATTTTGCCTTTAATCTTTATCGATAATTTGTGCATTTTGAAATCTAAAAGGATATTTGGCTTTTTAGGTTTAACAAGAAAATCGAAACCCAATAAATTAGGGTACGATTTCTTGAATTCCCGAAACGCGAAATATTGCCTTACTTTGAATAAAAACGAATATGACATTTAGCAATGTGCGTTTATGATAAACCGTAATTTATACATATTTTTATCCCATGCTTAGCACATTTATGGATGGTTTCTCCTAATATTTGGTGAATTCGATGCTCCTAATTCTTTAATTTCATATTTTATACTTAGGTGATCATATGAGAGTAAAAAGAGCAAGAAACGGGCAAAAAATGAAGAAAATGGACCAACATGTGAAATCAACACGACCTGGACTTCCTTACACGGGCAGACCACACGCCCGTGTACTGTTAACAGGCTCTAACACGGCTTGGACCTCCTTACACGGGTTGATCACACGGCCGTGTCTTCATGGAAAAATCGAGCACGACTTATACGGGTAGACCACACGTCCACGTCTATTTAACAGCCTTGAACACGGCCTAAGCCAACTCACACATGGGCGTGTCACACGGGCGTGTCCCTGTCGAGCCCAAGTTTAGTTCTATTCAGAAAAAGGTTAATTTTAAGGGTTCTTAGGCATTCTAAAGCCTATATAAACACCCTAAAGGAGGAACAAAATGAGACACACGGAGTGAGAGGCAAGGAATTACTCAAGGGAAGCCAATTGATCTATCTCAGAAGTCAGATTCATCGTCAAGACTGAAGATCTCCCTTCAATTTCCATTTAGGGGTTTTGGATTTTCTTTATGTTTTGTTATATTTATTCTTTTGAGATGTTTTCTTTCACAATTATGAACTAAACCCCTTAAATACCTAAGGGGAATGAAACCTAAGACAGATCTTGTTATTATTATCTGAATTGTATGATAAATATTTGACTTGTTCTTAATTATGTGTTCTTAATTCTTGTTTTAATATTCCAGGATATTGATTCAAGTTAATACTCTTATTCAGAGGAGGAAAAGACCCTGTCTAAGAGTAAATTTGTCGTAATTAAGTGGAGTTGATTGCACGCCTAGAGATAGGGTGATAGGATTTTGCCAGATTAGGGTGAAACCTAATAAGGGGATTCATAGATCAAGTTAATGCAACACTAGGGCGTTAATTAGAATGAGTTTTCAATTAATCAACCTATGGTTAGACGTTATTAGTCTCGAGAGAGATAATAGTATAACTTAGGGATTTCTACGGATCAAGTCAAATGAATAAATTGTCTGATTAAGAGTCAAATAACAAGTGAAGTTTAGGTGGATTTTTCCTTAGGTATTGTCTTAATAAATTGAATTTCCCAAAAGTTTTCCCCAATTTCTCTCTGTGCATCCTTAGTTTAGTTAATTAGTTTAGATAAACAAACCCCTTAATTTTTAGGCTAGATAATAAAAAGGAAGTAATTACTAGTACTCTTGGTTCCTTTGGGTTTGACAAACCGGTCTTGCTAAAGCTATACTATTGTTTGATAGGTACACTTGCCTTCATCGTGATAATAGTTAGTTTCAAGAACGATTAATTATAAATCTTTAAAACCTGTCGCGAATATCACGTATCAAGTTTTTGGCGCTGTTGCCGGGGAACTAAGATATTAAGAACACTCGATTTTTATTACTTTAGCCATTTTACTTTATTTACAATTTAAATTTTTATTTTCTTTTCTAATTTTTTCTTTTATTCGTTCCTGACAGGTTTTTATAGTGCATGACTAGAAGAAACCCGTCGGGACCATTACTGTTTGATAGTGAGATCGATCGCACAGTTCGTAAAAACTAAAGAGAAATAAGACGAAGCTTACGATACACAGAGGAAGAGCAAGAGGACGATACTTCAACCACAACCAAGGAGATGACTGAAAACCAGAAAAATCCGCTACCTCCTGCGATTGCCGCTGATCCAATTAATCAGAATCCTGCTCCACGTACTATGTATGATTATGCTAAACCTTCTTTAACAGGAACTGAATCGAGCATAGTTAGGCCTGCTATTGTTGCGAATAATTTTGAACTGAAACTTAACACCATTCAAATGATCCAACAGTTTGTTTAGTTTGATAGTTTGCAGGACGAGGACCCAAACGCTCATTTGGCGAATTTCTAAGAATTTTGCGACACTTTTAAAATCAATGGCGTTTCTGATGATGCCATTCGCTTTCAGTTATTCCCTTTTTCATTGAGGAACAAAGCTAAACAGTGGTTGAACTCGTTACCACGAGGGTCAATCACTACTTGGGAACAAATGACTAAAAAGTTTTTATTAAAAAAAAATTTTCGGCTAAAACAACCAAATTACGTAATGATATCTCATCTTTTGTGCAAATGGATTTAGAAACACTCTATGATGCATGGGAGAGATAAAATGACCTTTTCCGAAGGTGCCCTCACTATGGGTTACCACTCTGGCTACAGGTTCAAACATTTCACAATGGCCTGAATCCTTCGACTCGATAGATGATTGACGCAGCCGCTGGTGGAACTATCAATAATAAGACACTTGAGGATGCTTATGAATTTATAGAAAAGATTTGACTGAATAAGTATCAGTGGCAAGTCATGAGGACAAAACCAATGAAAACAGCCGGCGTTTTTAATGTCGATTCGGTCACCATGCTCTCTAATCAGATAGAACTTTTGAATAGAAAAATTGACGGTTTTCTTGATTCTTCACAGATTCACCCAGTAATACAGTGCGAAGCAAATGGAGGTGGATCCAGCAATTCAGAATACCCACCCTACGGCCACAACATGAAGAATGAGCAGTTAAATTACATGGGTAATAATCCTCGATCTCAAAATAATCCTTATAGTAATACTTACAATGCAGGATGAATGAACCACCCAAATTTCTCATGGGGAGGCTAAGGAAATCAGAGACCACCACCTCTAAGCTTCTAACAACCACCCTACTAACAAAAGAAAAAGTTGAACCTTGAGGAGATGCTAACAAAATTCATCTCGGTGTCAGAAACTTGTTTTCAAAATACTGAGACAGCACTTAAAAATCAACAATCGAAGATCCAATGGCTCGAAATTTAGATAGGACAGCTTGCCAAATTAATATCCGAACGACCACAAGAAAGCCTACCTATTAACACTGAACTCAACTCAAAAGATCACGTGAAAGCAGTTACACTAAGGAGTTGGAAAGTGTTAGCTGAATCTGAAAAGAAGCCACCACAAGAAGCTGACAGAAATGAGGTCGAACCCAAAAACAATGACAATCTAATGCCAAAAGAATATAAACCACCAATCTCATACCCAACAAAGTTGAAGAAAGATCGCATGGATGCACAATTCGGTAAATTTCTTGAACTTTTTAAACAACTGCATATTAACTTACCTTTTGTTGAAGTTATATCGCAGATGCTTACATATGCAAAATTTTTAAAGGAGCTTCTAACAAACAAAATGAAGTTTGAAGACTTATCTACAGTGGAACTTAATGTGGAGTGCTCAACCATACTTCAAAATAAACTGCCAACCAAACTGAAATATCCAGGAAGTTTTACTATTCCCTGCTTAATTGGTAGTTTGAATATTGATAAAGCACTAGCTAATTTAGGCGCCAGCATTAATTTGATGCCATATAAAATGTTTAAACAACTTAGTCTTAGGGAACCTAAACCCACTAGGATGAGAATTCAATTAGTTGATAGATCTGTTAAATATCCTAGGGGAATTATAGAGGACGTACTTGTAAAAGTAGATAAATTTATATTCCCTGTTGGTTTCGTTGTGCTTGACATGGATGAAGATGTTGAGGTGCCTTTAATCTTAGGTCGCCATTTTTAGCCATTGCTAGGGCTGTAATTGATGTAGGTGATGGTAAATTGGTACTTAGAGTAGGTGAGGAAGAGATTATTTTTAAAATTTATGATGCCATGAGATTTTCTAGGGAACAGGATGACTCATGTTATTTTATCGACTCTATTGATCATGCTACTCAAGATTCTTTTGAGGAAATCGTACACAATGACACGATGGAACTGTGTCTCACCCAATGAGAGGGGGTGGATGATGATTCTGAGATAGGAACTGAACTAAACTCCAATGAAACCTCTCCAAAACTAGCAGAATATTAGGGAATTAAGGTAAAAGATAAACTTAAGCAAAAACCCTCTGTTGAAGAACCTCCCAAACTAGAACTTAAACAATTGCTGAATCACTTGGAATATGCATTCCTTGGAAATAATTCTACATTACCGGTAATTATTGCATCCAACTTGCAACCCAAGGAGAAAGAGGAATTACTCCAAGTATTAAGAGAGCATAAAAGGGCCATAGCTTGGAAAATTTCTGACATTAAAGGGATCAGCCTTTCTTTTTGCACCCATAAAATTTTAATGGAAGATGAATATAAACCATGCATGCAAGCCCAAAAATGACTGAACCCAAACATGAAGAAAGTTGTAAAAGCTGAGGTAATTAAACTCCTAAATGCTAGAATTATTTATCCTATTTTTGACAGTTCTTGGGTGAATCCAGTGCAGGTTGTTCCTAAAAAAGGAGGCATGACTATTATAGCCAATGAGAAGAATGAATTAATCTCAACAAGGATAGTCACAGGTTGGAATATGTGCATTGATTATAGGAAGCTAAATGACGCCACGAGAAAAGATCACTTCCTCCTTCCATTCATTGACCAAATGTTGGAAAGATTTTCAGGGCACAAGTACTACTGCTTTTTAGACAGACTCTCTGGCTATTTTTCAAATCTTAATAGCTCCTGAAGATTAAGAAAATACGACATTTACATGTCCATACGGTACGTTTGCTTATCGTAGAATGCCTTTTGGATTATGTAATGCTCCTGCTACTTTTCAGCGCTGCATGATGGCTATTTTTAACGAACTCGTGAAGACGTCATGGAGGTATTTATGGATGATTTCTCAATTTTCGGTAACTCTTTCCATCTTTACCTTAAAAACTTAAAACGAGTGTTAATAAGATGTGAGGAAACAAACCTTGTACTTAACTGGGAAAAATGTCACTTTATGGTTCAAGAAGATATTGTGTTAGAACATAAAATTTCTAGTAGAGGGATTGAGGTTGATAAATTTAAAATTAAAACCATTGAAAAACTACCTCCCCCTAATTCGGTTAAGACTATTAGAAGCTTTTTAGGACATGCTGGGTTTTATAGAAGATTTATTAAAGACTTTTCTAAAATAGCTAAGCCTTTGACTAAATTACTAGAAAAAGACGTGTTTTTTAATTTCGATCAGGAGTATTTAGAAGCATTTAGTACTTTAAAGGATAAACTGACTAAAGCTCCAATTATAATTGCACCTGATTAGAATATGCGATGCAGGTGATTTTGCAGTAGGTGCAGTTTTAGGATAGCGAAGAGATAAACATTTTCAACCTATCTATTATGCTAGCAGAACTTTGACAGCTGTCGAAACCATTCTTTTAAAAACGGGGATCGACTTTGTTTGAAAATGAAAATTAAAACGGGAGTCGCCACCAATCTTTTATCAGGTGTGATCGGATCACCTTTGTTTTAATAAATCAATTTTAGTTTACAAAAACAGGGCCTTTGGTCTACAAAACTTGAGAGAATGAGTTCGGGAGTTGGTTACGTGCGAGGAAGGATTAGCACCCTCGACACGCCAAAAAAATTGGTACCGAATTGATTAGTTAGTGTTTTAATGTCGAAAATTAAAAATCGGGAAGGGACTTGAAATACGATATTTTCTATTAATACTGATTTTAAAATTCTTGAATTAGCTTAAATCGATTTTTTTAAAGATTTCCTTATCTCGAGATATCGGAGTATCACATCCCGTAAGTTAGGATACAATACCATGAATTCCCGAGCACAAGGTCGTCTTTTAATTTAAATTGGAAATCCGTGCATTTCAAAACTCAAAAAGGATATTTAGCTATTTAGAACCAAAAAGAGAACCGAAACCCCGTAAGTTAGGGCACAATTCTTCGATGTTCTAAAATGCGAAACATTGCCTTATTTATTAAAATTAGTAAAAACATGAATAAAAATCTTTAAAGTAATGAACAACAGAATGATATAAAATAGGCGAGAGACAAAAATAAACGAGTTGGAAATACATTGAAACAAATAATAAATATGACAACAATATTAAAATAATAACAATGCATTCGATACATTAAACGTAATAATAGTATCCAATGTGAAATAAAAACAACGAATATATACATAATAAAGATATTAAGAGTATGTACGTAAAATATATATATTTATAAATAGTAATAGCGTTAGAAATATACTATATATAGTGTTTGAAGTATATACATAAAATAGTGAAAATATAACTAGTAATGTTAAGATATATATAATATATACATAAGATACAATGTAGAAAAATATATATATATATAAATAATATAGTATTAAAGATATATACATAAAATAGTATAATATATATATATACGTAATATAGAATTTAGAATATACCTAATATATTAAAAGAATATATATAATATAATATTAAAAATATAATAATAACAAAAAAAGGGAGAGAGTGAGTGATTTAGGCCACAAGGCTTGCCATCTGTCTGTTGGGACCGCCACCGGCCAATCGAATTTGCCACTGCACACTAGCAATGGTCCTCAAAAAAACTTTTCAGTAAAAATGGAAAGCTTCCTCCTTTTATTTTTACTTTCGTATAAAAGAAACAAAATAAAACTGAAAGGAAAACAATAAGCAAACAAAGAACTTAAAACGAGAATAGACCAAGAAACCTCTTTTGCTTTGATATTTGATTAATCTCCAAAAAAAACTAGCCTCTCCAAAAACTAGCCTTTACAATAACTCTTTTCCTTGATTACTCTAAAAAAACCTCTCAAAAATCCTTTACAATAACTTTCTCCTCCAAAACTTCTTCCTCTCCTAAATACAAAATATGAGAAGGCTTATATAGCCATTTACCAAATATTTTTTATTGTTTATGTCTTCATTTGTAGGTACAAGTGGTGGTGGAGCAAGTGTGGCTAATGGAGTAGGTGGTGGAGCAAGTGTGGCTAGTGGAGTAGGTGGTGGAGCAAGTGTGGCTAGTGGAGTTGGTGGTAGCAATGGCTAGGATTTAGTTGAGAAAAGTTTAGGTTGTGGGCTAGGGTTTTTTTATTTTGATTTGGGCTTAGGGTTTGGGCCATTGGGGTTTTGATGTAAATTGGGCTTTTGGTAGTTAAGATTTTGGGTTTTGGGTTTAATTTTGGTGGGTTAGGTAATGTTAAATTGGGTTTTGATGTAAATGGGTTAAAATTGGCCTACAATAGCTGCCCCTCTTTGCTTATTATCGTGTACCGAGAATAAAGCAAAGACACAAAGAAATGCCAATTTTGCCCAGTCTTGCTAAGTATGGACTTCTTTGGTGCTCTTCTCATCCAAGTAGTCTCTTTCCAAACCACTGTATCTTGTTGTCTTGATCAAATCCACTGCATCTTCTGATATATGCCTTTTAGCTTCGATTTACTCCAAGATGACTTCAAAAAGATAAGATCTACAGCTTCAATCTGCTCTTCCATCACTTTAGTTAGATAAAATTTGTGGTCTTCTCTTCTGTAACTTTTAGAAAGGTAAGATTTGATATCATCGATCATCTCCACTGTAACTTCAATTAGCTTCACTGTAACTTCAGGGATATAAAATCTGTGTCTTCGATTAATTCTAGTCTTTATTCTTTACTCGGCATGTGATCTTTGAGCTTAACTCATTCTCATAATATGAATTGACTCTTTAAAACTAAACATTAAAAGCGAAATTGAAAATAGCTCAGCACGTAAGCCAAGGCTCAACTCACTTCTCGTAATATGAGTTGATTTTTAAAACAAAATTTGTAAAACAGATTTTGAAAATACCTCAGTATGTGACCTGAGGCTCAACTCACCTCTTGTAATATGAGTTGATTGTTGCAAAGCATAAATTGAAAAAAAAATAAAAATAAAAATCAATTGAAAATACCTCGGCGTGTGATCTGAGGTTCAACTCACCTCTCGCAATATGAGTTGATTTTTTTGACAAACATAAATTGAAAAAAAATAAATTGAAAATATCTCAGCGTGTCCTGAGGCTGAACTCACCTCTCGTAATATGAGTTGATTTTTTTAGAAAAACAAAATTTGAAAAACAGAATTTGAAAATACCTCAGCGTGTGAGTCAAGGTTCAACTCACCACTCGCAATATGAGCTGATTTTTTTTTAAACACAGAAATTGAAGAACGAAATGGAAAACACCTCAGCGTCTTGAGGTTCAACTCACCTCTCATAATATGAGCTGATTTTTTTGAAAGATGAAATTGAAAATACCTCAACGTGTCTTGAGGCTCAACTCACCTCTCGCTTAATATGAGTTGATTTTTGACAAACAAAAATTGAAATTACCTCAGCGTCTTGAGGTTCAACTCACCTATCGCAATATGAGTTGATTTTTTTGAAAAAACAGAAATTGAAAATACCTCAACGTGTCTTGAGGTTCAACTCACCTCTCGCAATATGAGCTGATTTTTTTTTAAAGACAGAAATTGAAAATACCTCAACGTGTCTTGAGGCTCAACTCACCTCTCACAATATAAGTTGATTTTTGACAAACAAAAATTGAAATTACCTCAGCGTGTCCTGAGGCTCAACTCACCTATCGCAATATGAGTTGATTTTTTTGAAAAATAGAAATTGAAAATACCTCAACGTGTCTTGAGGCTCAACTCACCTCTTGCAATATGAGTTGAGTTTTGACAAAAAAAAATTGAAATTACCTCAGCGTGTCCTGAGGCTCAACTCACTTCTCGCAATATGAGTTGATTTTTTTAGAAACATAAATTAAAAAAACGAAAATTGAAAATACCTCAGCGTGTCCTGAGGCTCAACTCACCTCTCGCAATATGAGTTGATTTGAAAAGTAGAATTTGTAAGGCAAAAATTGAAAAACAGAAATTGAAAATACCTCAGCGTGCCTTGAGGCTCAACTCACCTCTCGCAATATGAGTTGATTTTTGAAAAATAGAAATTAAAAGCAGAAATTAAAAAATAGAAATTAAAAATACCTCGGCGTGCCCCGAGGCTCAGCTCACCTCTCGCAATATGAGTTGATTTTTGAAAAGCATAAATTGAAAAAATAGAAATTGAAAATACCAAAAGATGAGTTGATTTTTTTGAAAGATAGAAATAAAAACATCAAAATACCAAAAGATGTCATCTGGTGGAACTCAGGTGTCCTTTCCTTTGATTCAGTACAGCTATCATCGAAATCTCTTGTTCTGCTGAAGTACATGTATATGTCATGCATGATGTTATCATGAAATGCACATGTTTTCCTTAAATGCCTTTATGCCTACATGATCATGCTATGTGCCTTGGGCTTGCTTGTCATATGTCCCTTTCCGTCATGATTTTTGATGATCTGCGTTCATTGCTTTGACTCTTGACTTTCTCTTCAGGCCCTGTACCCATCCTCTAGCTTCACGACTAATCTGCGTTTCTCAGATATCACTCTTTTGCCCCTGGTTAAACTTTGTCTTTGCTTTGAGGCTCTTGTACTTATCAAATTCTTGTCCGGGTAATGCTTAGCACTTCTTTTGTTTAGAGTATGTCATTTCACCATAAATGAACCACATAATGAGATGCATGAAAATGGTCAGGTAGGAACAAAAGGATACCTCACATTTATTCATTTCAAATGTAGCAAACAAAGAAAGTTAATCAATAATAGTAAAAAAAAATGTCATAAAGAGAAAGGGGATCGTATTTCAACAAATACAAATGCTCTAGATATTCAACGCATGAACTCTTCCACATTCCTCAATCAAGAATCTTTTCGAGCATGGCTTTCTTGCGTAAGAGATTTAGAGTTTTCAGAAATGCTTCAAATACTGTAGTCTCTCTGTTTGACCCACCGTTCAAAACGCCTTGCTTTTTAAGCCAGTGCTTGCTTCATTAGAACGCCCTTTAGGGTTTTCATCCTAATCTTTTGTGTTAATCAAGACGTCCTTTTCGGGTTTTCACCTTGATCCCTCTCTTTTTTTCTTTTTTCTTTTCTTTTCTCTTTTTTTTTAAGATGCCCCTTTTCGGGTTTTCATCTTGATTTTCCTTTTTTAAGCATAATATTTCTTTACAGCATCTGAATTCACTGGATTCGGTAACTCTTTCCCATCCATCTCAGTGAGAATCAAAGCTCCGCCCGAGAATGCCTTCTTTACGACATATGGTCCTTCCCAATTTGGTGCCTATTTTCCTCGTAAGTCCTTCTGTATTGGAAGAATCTTTCTCAACACGAGTTCTCCTTCGTGGAATTTTCTTGGCCGTATTTTCTTGTCATGGGCCACGATCATTCTCTTCTGGTACGTCTGTCCGTGACAAATTGCCTTTAAACGTTTTTCTTCGATGAGGTTTAACTAGTCATATCGAGCTCGAACCCATTCTACTTCCTCTAGTTTCGAATCCATTAAGACTCGTAAAGAGGGAATCTCAACTTCGATAGGTAGTATAGCTTCTATTCCATAGACCAGAGAGAAAGGAGTTGCCCCCGTAGATGTCCGTACAGATGTGCGATATGCATACAAAGCAAATGGCAGCTTATCGTACCAATCTTTATATGTCTCAGTCATTTTCCCAATAATCTTCTTAATATTATTGTTGGCTGCTTCAACAGCTCCGTTCATTTTCGGGTGATAGGGTGACGAGTTATGATGCTTTATTTGAAACTGCTCACACACTTTCTTCATCATTTTGTTGTTCAGATTCAAGACGTTATCTGAAATGATTCTCTCAGGCAAACCATATCGACAAATGATTTCCTTTTTCAAAAATCTGCAAATTGCAATCTTTGTCACATTGGCAAACGAAGCAGCTTCTATCCATTTTGTGAAGTAATCAATAACCACAAAAATGAACTGGTGGCCATTAGAAGCTTTTGGAGAAATTGGCCCTATAACACCCATGCCCCATATAGAAAAGGGCCACGGAGAAGTCACAACATGAAAGGGCGAAGGGGCTACATGAATCTTATCGCCATAAATTTGACATTTGTGGCATTTTCTTGCAAAACTAATGCAGTCGCTTTCCATCGTCAGCTAGAAGTAACCGAGTCTCATAATCTTCCTGGCCATAGTGAAACCATTGGCATGTGTCCCTAAATTCCTCGTGGACATCTTCAAGTATTTTTAAGCTTCAACAAACATATCGCATCTCAAGAGTACTTGATCTTTTCCTCTTTTGTACAGGATGTTCCCATCAAGAAAAATCCAGCTGCCATTCTTCTGATTGTTCTTTTGTTATTCTCATTTGCTTGTTCAGGATACTTTTGGTTCTTGACATATTCTAAGATATCATGGAACCATGGCCGTCCATCTGGCTCTTTTTCAATGCTGAAACAATGTGCAGGGACTTCATATATGCTCATTTGAAGAGGCATTATTTTTGTTTCTCTGTTTGCTTTGAACATTGAAGCCAAAGTGGCCAAGGCATCAGCCAATTGGTTTTCTTCTCGTGGGAGGTAATTAAAAGTTATTTCTTCGAATTCTTTAATCAGCTCTGCCACTAGATCACTGTATTTGACCAGTTTCGAATCTCTGCTATGTTATTGGTACAGAAAAAGTTCAGCCTGGCAGTGAGTGGGTAATGGTTTCCTTCTGGTGATACTAAGACTGCTCCAATCCCATGCCCCAATGTATTCAATGCACCATCAAAACTCATCTTCCATGACTTTTCTTTTGATGACTCACATTCTTTTTCTGTAATGCACATCAAGTCTTCATCTGGGAAATCAAATCTCCATGGCTCGTATTCCTCCGTTGTTCGAGTTGCTAAGAAGTCAACTATTGCACTCTCTTTTATCGACTTTTGGCTCACACAGACAATATCATATTCTGATAGTAAGATTTGCCATCGTGCCATTCTTCTTGAGAGTGCAGGTGATTCCATCATGTACTTTATTGGGTCCAACTTTGAAATTAGCCATGTCGTATGATACAGCATATATTGCCTGAGCCTTCGAGCTACCCAAACCAGAGCGCAACAGTATTTTTCTATGGACAAATACTTTGCCTCATATTCAGTAAACTTTTTGCTGAGGTAGTAGATCGCCTTTTATTTCTTTCCGGACTCGTCATGTTGCCCCAGTACGCAACCCATTGAATTCTCGAACACAGTTAAATACAATATCAATGGTCTTCCCAGCATTGGTGGTACTAGCACTGGAGGACTAGAAAAATATTGTTTTATCTTGTTAAAAGCCACTTGGCACTCCTCGTTCCATTCTCTGGGATTATGTTTTCGAAGGAGTCGAAAGATTGGGTCGCATTGGTTGGTAAGTTGAGCGATAAATCGGGCGATGTAGTTTAATCTCCTAAAATCCTCGACTTCCTTTTGCGCTGTGGAGGTGGTAACTCTTGAATGGCTTTTATTTTATCTGGATCAACTTCAATGCCTCTCTCGCTGACAATGAAGCCAAGTAATTTTCCTGAGGTAGCCCCAAACGTACATTTGGCCGGATTGAGCTTTAGCTGGAACTTTCTCAGTCTGTCGAACAACTTCTTCAGGTTCACTCCAAGCTCTTCTTCCCCTCGAGATTTAGCAATCATATCGTCGACATAGACCTCTATTTCTTTATGCATCATGTCATGGAATAACGTCACCATAGCCCTCTGATATGTTGCCCCAGCATTTTTTAACCCAAATGGCATCACCTTGTAGTAGAATATTCCCCACATTGTTACGAAGGTAGTTTTCTCCATATCCTCAGGGGCCATCTTGATCTGATTATACCCCGAGAATCCATCCATGAAAGAAAATAATGAATGTTTTACTGTGTTATCCACCAACGTATCAATGTATGGTAAGGGAAAATTATCTTTGGGACTTGCTCGATTCAGGTCACGATAATCCACGTACATTCGTACTTTACCGTCTTTCTTTGGTACCGAAACTATGTTGGCCACCCACTCTGGATATTTGGAGGTTTGTAGGAAGCCAGCATCAAATTGCTTCTTGACTTCCTCTTTTATTTTCAACAACATCTCAGGTCTCATCCGTCTTAGCTTTTGTTGAATGGGTTTGCATTCTGGCTTCAATGGGAGCTTATGGACCACTACATCTTCATCCAATCCTGGCATATCCTGATATGACCATGCGAATACATCTTTGTACTCATGAAGCAAAGTAATCAAATTATGCCTGGTGCCCCCTGAAATAGAGGTCCCAATCTTCACTTCTTGCTTCCTTTCTTCAGCTCCTAAGTTTATTGTTTCAACAAATTCTTGATGAGGAAAAATCTGTTTATCCTCTTGTTCCACCATTCTTAGCAAGTCAGGAGACGAGACATAGTCTTCAGCATTTTCTTCGGCTTCGAATTCTCCTAAATGAATAGCCTTCTCAAAATCGATTTCAGGACTCGTAACGGGTTTGTCCATGCAATTGATATCTGAGCACCTGAAAGTTGAATGGAAAAGGAAACTATAGAGGGGCATCCAAGTATTGAAACCAACAAACTGAATGTTATGGTATGGCATGAGGCAAATGTAAAGATAGGCTATGAAATGATTATGGAATTAGTGATAATGTGAAAAATCGTGACAAAATGCATCTTCATTAATATTCATTTAAATGATAAAAAGCGAATGCAAGCTCTTACAAAAGAATTCTATTATATCTAAGGACATAACAGAATGTTAACGTTTGAGCATTACTCTGAAGACTTATAAACTACAAGAAGATCCTCGGCAGTCCAATTGTTCAACATGAAACCCGGAGGACAAGGGCGTATCTTTGAGACGTCTTTATTCGCGTCAGCTCCTTTGTCAATGACATTTATATTGATATTCTGAAAACCCTCTTCGATCATTAACATTGTGCTTTGTGCACTATACTGCCTTGGGTATATCATTCCCGCAGACGTAAATGTTCTTGACAAATGAGGGAATTCCATGGGCTCCCATTCTGGTTCTCGGCCTAATGTTCTCGCGATCCTTCTTTCCTGATCTTCCTTCCACTAATTTCTTCTTTGACGCATGTCCGGCTGGAACCCTAAACCGTATCGAGCCTTGTGGTGTACTGGCTTTAGAGCCCTGACTATTCCTTGCAGATATCTCCCTAAACCTCTTCTCGCTCGAGCTCTCCTTCCTATAGTCAACTTGACACCCATTCTGGTATTTCTCGATAGTTTTGGCACCGAAATTCTATTTCCCTCAGTGACAAAAGTGGCATTGACAAATTCAAGGGATCGGAAGGAACATTCCACTGCGTCTTTGCTTACTTCAAGATATGGCGCATCAGCAGAGATAGATGCGATAATGTCTTCTTCTCCCTCGACAGTAACCAAACAACCATCCATGATGAACTTTACTTTTTGATGGAGAGAGGATGGAACTGCTCCAGTAGAATGGATCCAGGGCCTTCCCAGAAGACAGTTATACGAGGATGTGATGTCCATGACTTGGAACTCGACATTGTAAATGTAAGGGCCCACTTCTAAAGGGATATCAATCTTTCCCATAACTTCACGCCTTGTCCCATCGAATGCCCTTACCGTGGAATGACAGGGCCTTAAATAAGACAGATCTATCGGAATTCTGGAAAGCGTGGCCAAAGGCATGACATTGAGTGCCGAGCCATTATCGATAATGGAGCAAGTGTGGCTAGTGGAGTAGGTGGTGGAGCAAGTGTGGCTAGTGGAGTTGGTGGTGGCAAAGGCTAGGATTTAGTTGAGAAAAGTTTAGGTTGTGGGCTAGGGTTTTTTTATTTTGATTTGGGCTTAGGGTTTGGGCCATTGGGGTTTTGATGTAAATTGGGCTTTGGGTAGTTAAGATTTTGGGTTTTGGGTTTAATTTTGGTGGGTTAGGTAAGGTTAAATTGGGTTTTGATGTAAATGGGTTAAAATTGGCCTACAACAACAGCCGCATAAGAAAATTATACCACCATGGAAAAAGAGCTGCTAGCTGTGGTTTTTGCATTCGATAAATTTAGGCCATATTTAATATTGTCTAAAGTTGTCATTTATACTGACCATTCCCCTCTTCGCCACCTTTTGACTAAAACTGATGCAAAACCTCGACTCATTCGACTGATCTTATTATTGCAAGAATTTGACTTAGAGATTAATGATAAGAAAGGAGCTGAAAATCTCGCGGCTGACCACCTCTCCAGGCTTGAAAACTCAAGTACCAAAGAGCCAGATGACATTGAAATAAATGATTCATTCTCTGAAGAATAATTTTTTGCTATATTTGATTCTGAGGTACCTTGGTTTGCAGATATTGCAAATTTTTTAACCTCTAATGTTATCCCAAAAGGGTTGGCACATCAGCAAAAGAAACGATTCTTCACTGATGTGAAAAACTACTTCTTGAAAGACCCTTTTTCTTTTCCGTAAATGTGCAGGTCAAATCATTAGGAGATGCGTTACAAGGACAGAAGCATTGAAAATCTTGGAACATTACCACTTAGGACTGACTAGAGGACATTACGGAGGAAATAAAACCGCGCATAAAGTCCTCAAATCAGGTTTTTATTGGCCCACTCTATTGAAAAACTCCAACAGGTATGTTACTTCTTGTGACAAATGTCAAAGGACAGGTAATATATCCAAACATGATGAAATGCCTCGGACATATATGCTCTCATGTGAAATATTTGACGTTTGGGGTATCGACTTCATTGGTCCATTCCCTAGTTCATTCGGGAATAAATACATCTTAGTAGTTGTTGATTATATGTCCAAATGGGTTGAAGCCCAAGCTTTACCTACTAATGATACTAGAGTAGTAGTACGATTCCTTAATAAACTTTTCTCTCGATTTGGTACACCTAGAGCAATTATTAGTGATAGGGGTATTCATTTTTGTAACGCCCAATTTGACAAGACCTTTAAGAAATACGGAGTTCTTCACAGAACAGCTACCCCTTATCACCCTCAAACTAGTGGCCAAGTCGAAGTAGCGAACTGAAAGCTTAAACGTATCCTAGAAAAGACAGTAGAATTAAACGGGAAGGATTGGGTGATGAAAGTAGATGATACTTTATGGACTTATAGAACTGCTTTTAAGACTCCCATAGGAACATCACCTTACAGACTTGTTATGGGAAAAGTTGTCATCTACTGTTTGAGTTAGAACACAAGGCATTCTGGGCTATAAAATTTCTAAACCTTGACCCTAAACTTGCAGGAGAAAATAGGTTGATGCAGTTGAACGAGTTAGATGAGTGTCGAGCCAATGCATATGAAAATTTGTGCCTATATAAGGAAATGACAAAGCGCTGCTACGACGTCCGTTTGAAGCAACGAAGGCAATTTGAAGTTGGAGATCTTGTTCTATTATATAACTCGAGGCTCAAATTGTTTCCTGAAAAGCTTAAATCATGATGGTCAGGTCCTTTCTTAGTTCAAACTGTGTTTCCATATGGCACAGTAGAGGTAAGTCATCCATCATAAGGTACTTTTAAGGTAAATGGACATTGTCTCAAATTCTGCTCTTTCTGCATCATCATCTTTTGTTGCTCGGAACTCTTCTGCCCCTTGTTTCCTGATTCTATCAACTGGTGGCTTTTCTCTTATCAGTGTACCTGTGATTGGGGGAGCTTGAGCTACATGGGTAGCCTGAGAATCATGAGGGGGTGGAGGTCTAGCTGCGGATTAAATGCGAACGAACTCGGCAAACAAATCATTCAAAGCTTGGAAGAGAGCTTCGAGTCACTCCTCCCGATTAGCTATTCTTGGCCTATTCTCGGATGGCGCTACCCTTCTCTTGGAGCAGCGCATTACTTTCTACATCATCATCACCAGCTCACTCGGGATCCATTACAATAAAACAAAATATTTAAAAATAAATGTGAGTCGTCACACTATCAAAATACAAGTATGGCATGTATAGCTAGACTTTTCTCACACTAACTTACGAGAACCGACTAAACCTGCTCGATACCAATAAATGTAACATCCCACGCCTGAAACCATCACTGAGTCAAGCTTGAGGTGTTACTAAACTTATCTTACCTTTTAAACAACTCTAAATCACTTATTTTAATTTTCGAATAAACTGTTTTTCTGCGTCATGGTTACTTAAAAATTCATTTCTCGAGTTTCAAAACTCAAAATTAAGATCCGTAAATTTTTCATGAAACTAGACTCATATATATATCTACTAATTTTTTTCTAGAATTTTTGACTTAGCCAATTAGTACAGTTTATTAGTTAAAGTTTCCCCTGTTTCAAAACTCGACTGCACTAACCTCTTGTTACTACGAACCATGTTTCTTCCTATACAAAATTCATATCACTAAGCCTTTTGTTTCTCTTAAAACTAGACTCAACAAGGATTATAACCATATAAAGTATACCTTCTAATTAGTTTTGTACAATTTATGGTGAATTTCCAAAGTTGAAACAGGGTTCTAGAAATCGCTCTGACCTTGTTTCACTAAAACTCAGATATATCATGAAATATAATACCTTTACCTATTTTTCTTATTCCATAAGAAAATAGACATAATAAGCTTTAATTTCATATATTATTCATCTTCAAAATATGTTTATACAATTTTAGTGATTTTTCAAAGTTACGTCATTGCTGTTACTTGAATCTGTTTTTAGGTTACTTTCACATTTTTCATAATTTTCATGTGATAATCACCATTCAATCATACATATTAATAAACATGCATATCATCGGCCATTTTATTAGCTAATCACTAGCAAGTATTTACACATCATTCATTGTTCATATTATACCAAAAGTGGCTAAGTTTCTATACATGCCATACACAAAACAAAAGCGTCTAATTATATCGAGTTATTTCTTTGATAGTGTGATCGGCCTCCGACATTTCCTTGATCCCGAGTGACTAGATAAGTACTATAAGAAGAAGAAAATAAAGAGATTAAGCACTAGGCTTAGTAAGCTTACAAGCAAATAAATCACAACATTCAACATAATGGATAATTATGCATAATATCATCTAACATCATAAATTTCTTTACTTCTCAATTTCTATCTTCTTCTTTATTCCTTACCTTCTTTCTTACCGACCTTTCCTTTTCATAAGTATAATCTACTTTTCCTTTGCTGTTAATTCACTGTAATTTAACTCGTATCGACTGTTGAACCACTCGGAATACTAAGGATACTAGGGTCGCTTCTGTCTATCAATATCGCCAATGCCATGTCTTTGACATGGACTTACATGAATTATTCCTGTCTCCAATGCCATATATAATATGGACTTACATGGCTCAATCCTGTCTCCAAAGCCATATTTCTAATATGGACTTACATGGCTCATTTACATTACATCTGTCAACCCTAATATCCTAACATTCCTAGGGTTCAACCGCGCTTTCTAACACTTTTCCTCTGTCACTTCACCTTAAATTCGACTTTAAATATTTTCATAACATAATATATAAATGCTGAAATTGACAATAATAATGTAAAATAAAAGAATATTGCATTTATTTCTTTGTAAACTTACCTCGATACAAAATGTGACTAAACTTTACAATTTAGTCCTTTACTTTTCTTTTCCCGATCTACTCTCGAATTTCGCTCTTCTTGATCTATAATAGAAAATTTAGCTTATTTAATATCAACATTTATCAAAACAACCCTTTACTCAAACTTTGGCAAAATTACATTTTGCCCTAAACTTCACATATTTGCACTTTTGCCCCAAGGCTCGTAAATTAAACTTCATCCTATTTTCTTATGTTTTATGACATGCTGATCATTTTTCCCTTCTATGGAAACATCAAATTCACACACTAACATGTACTTATGACTATTAGGTATTTTTACCGATTAAGCCTTTTTACTCGTTTTCACTTAAAACCAAGTAGCACAAGTTGTCTAACATAATTTAAAACCTCATATTCCATCATAAAACATCAAAATACACAAATTTCACCTATGGGTATTTTTCCAAATTTGATTCCTAACTTAAATTGTTGCTAGCATAAGCTTTATCGAGCTAAGGACTTCAAAACGTAAAGATCATTAAAAACAGGGCTTGGAATCACTTACTATGAAGCTTGAAAGTTGAAGAAACCCCAGCTATGGAGAGAGGTAAGGTTCTGCTGGTAACTTGAAGAAGATGATACAATTTTATCATCTTTTTACCTTTTTATTAATGTTAATAACCAAATGACCAAAAGCCCTCCTTACTAAACTTTCAAAAATTCCTTCCATGTCCTAATTTTGTCCATGAACTTAAAATTGGTCAAATTACCATTTAAGATCTCCTAATTAATATTCCAAAATAATTTCATACTAAAACTTCTAGAATGCAAGTTTTGCAAATTATTCGATTTAGTCCCTAACCTCAATTTAAGCACTTTATGCATAGAATTTTATCACGAAATTTTCACACAATCATGTAATCATACCATGAACCTCAAAATAATAATAAAATATTTTTATTTTATTTTTTTACCCTAATTTGTGGTTTCGCAACCTTTGTTCGTTTAGGCCCTATTTTGAATGTTACATTTCTCCCCCCTTTAGGGATTTTAGTCCAAAATCTTACCCGTGAAGAGATATGGGTACTGTTTCGCATAGCCTCTTGGGTTCCCATGTAGCCTCGTCTACCCCATGTCTATTCCATAGTACTTTCACAAGTACAATACTTTTGTTCCTTAATTGCTTTATCTCTCGAGCTAGAATCTTTCTGGGTTCTTCACCGTAAGTCATGTCTGGCTGAATCTCAACCTCTGTTTGAGAAATCACATGTGACGGATCTGAATGATAACGACGTAGCATAGACACATGAAATACATTATGAATCTTCTCTAACTCAATCGGTAAAGCTAACCGATATGCTAATGGTCCGACTCTCTCAATCACTTCAAGCGGTCCAATAAAGCGTGGACTTAGTTTGCCTTTCTTGCCAAATCGAGAACTTTCTTCCACGGGATACTTTCAAAAAACTTTGTCACCAACTTGATATTCGATCTCTTTTCTTTTTAAATCGCATCGACTTACATGCATGCAAGTCGCTTTTAAACAATTTCGATAACTTTCACTTTTCTTCCGTTTCTTTAACTAGATCAACCCGTAGAATCGGCTTTCTTTAAGCTCATCCAATATAAAGGTGTGCGGCATTTACGTCCATACAAAGCTTCATAAGGTGCCATCTTCAAACTCGATTGATAACTATTATTGTAGGCAAACTCTACTAATGGTAAATATTTTTCCCAAGCGCCTTGAAATTCCAATTACACAACATCTAAGCATATCTTCAAGTACTGAATAACTCTCTCGACTAACCGTCGGTTTGAGGGTGGAAAGTCAGACTAAAACTCAACTTTGTGCCCAAAGCCTTCGTAATTTCTTCCAAAACCGTGAAGTAAATCTTGGATCTCTGTCTAAAATGATCAATAATGGTACCTTGTGTAGTTTGACTATCTCGACATATACAACTCGGCCAACTTGTCAAGTGAATAATCCATCGAATGGGATAAAATGAGCCGACTTCGTTAACTTATCAATCACAACCTATCTGCATCTTTCTTTCTCGGTGTAAAGCGGCAATCCTGTCACAAAATCCATAGTAACTCGATCCCATTTCCACTCGGGGACTAGCACAGTCGCAATAAACTGAAGGTACACGATGTTCGACCTTTACCGACAGATCAAACATCTAAAACAAACTCTGAAATGTCCTTTTCATTCCTACCCACCAATACATTTTTTTAAATCATTATACATCTTTATACTACGGATGAATAGACAAAGAACTACTATGTGCTTCTGTAAAATCTTTGAATAAGCTCATCATTCTTGGTATGCATACCTGTCTCGAAACATCAAACAACCGTCGAATCGATCTGAAAATCGACTCTACATCCGACTCAAGACCGATCTCTTTTGGTTAACAACTCATCATCATTTTTTTTGAGCTTCACAAATTTCTTCAAGAAACATCGGTTTAGCTCTCAACTCAGCTAAGATAAAACCATCATCGATAAGGCTAGACTAGTGTTCAAAGTTCTTAATGCAAATAAAGATTTCCTACTCAAAGCATCAAGCAACAACGTTTGCCTTACAGGTGATAATCGATCACTAGCTCATAATCTTTAATCAACTCTAACCATCTTCTTTGCCTCAAATTCAAATCTTTTGAGTCATCAAATAATTCAAACTTTTGTGATCGGTGAATATGTGGCACTTCTCACCGTACAAATGATGTCTCCAAATCTTCAACAGCAAAAACAATGGCGGCTAGCTCTAAATCATGTGTCGGATAGTTCTTCTCATGTGGCTTTAGTTGTCTAGAGGCATAAGCAATTACTTTCCTTCTGCATAAGTACACAACCAAGTCCATTCATGGACGCATCATTGTAAATCACAAACTCCTTACACGGTTCTAGTTGCACTAAAGCAGAGCTTTAGTCAACAATGCTTTTAACTTGTCAAAACTCTGTTGACACTTCTCGATCCATTCAAACTTGACATCCTTTCGCAGACAATCTTGTCGGTGGGTAGCTATTATGGAAAATCCTCTACAAATCGCCTATAATATCCGGCAAGACCAAGAAAACTTCTAACTTTTGATACATTTCTAGGAGGCTTCCAATCAACAATGGCTGAAATCTTGCTCGGATCAACCTTAATACCTTCACCTGAAACAATATGTCCAAGAAAACCAACTTCTCGTAACCAGTACTCACTTTTGCTGAACTTGACATACAACTGGTTATCTTTCAGAATCTGTAAAACTGTTCTCAAATGCTCTGCATGCTCAGTCTCATCATGAGAATAAATCAAGATATCATCAATAAACAAAACTACAAACTTATCCAAATACGGTCGAAAATTCGGTTCATTAAGTCCATGAAAATGGCAGGAGCATTAGTCAAGTCAAATGGCATCACAAGGAACTCATAATGACCATACCTAGTCTGGAAAGCAGTCTTCAAGACATCTGACTCTTTAACTCACAACTGATAATATCCGGATCTCAAATCTATCTTGAAAAACACGTAGCTCCTTCAATTGATCAAACAGATCATCAATTCTAGGCAATGGATACTTGTTCTTTACTGTTACCTTGTTAAGTTGCCGATAATTTAAGCACAATCTCATCGATCCGTCATATTACCTTGTTTCAATTCCAGGAATTCCTTTCTCTTCTGGTCAATAAACCTCTGAGTGATGTACTTTTTACGAAATTCCTCCTGAAAGAAATCCCAAGTGACCCTCTCCTTTGGTACAACTGATACAAGTGTCTTCCACCAGTAGTAGGCTGAGTCTCTAAGAAGTGATACTACACATTCCATACATTCCTCGGGTGTACAAGATAACTCATCAAAGACTCTGATAGTATTTTCTAACCAAAATTCTGCTCTTTCTGCATCATCATCTTTTGTTGCTCGGAACTCTTCTGCCCCTTGTTTCCTGATTCTATCAACTGGTGGCTTTTCTCTTATCACTGTACCTGTGATTGGGGGAGCTTGAGCTACATGGGTAGCCTGAGAATCATGAGGGGGTGGAGGTCTAACTGCCGGATTAAATGCGAACGAACTCGGCAAACAAATCATTCAAAGCTTGGAAGAGAGCTTCGAGTCACTCCTCCACGATTAAGCACATGGCCTATTCTCGATGGCGCTACCCCTCTCATGGAGCAAAGCATTACTTTCTACATCATCATCACCAGCTCACTCGGGATCCATTACAATAAAACAAAATATTTAAAAATCGTCGAGTCGTCACACTATCAAAATACAAGTATGGCATGTATAGCTAGACTTTTCTCACACTAAGCATTCGAGAACCGACTAAACCTGCTCGATACCAATAAATGTAACATCCCCACGCTGAAACCATCACCGAGTCAAGCTTGAGGTGTTACTAAACTTATCTTACCTTTTAAACAACTCTAAATCACTTATTTTAATTTTCGAATAAACTGTTTTTCTGCGTCATGGTTACTTAAAAATTCATTTCTCGAGTTTCAAAACTCAAAATTAAGATCCGTAAATTTTTCATGAAACTAGACTCATATATATATCTACTAATTTTTTTCTAGAATTTTTGACTTAGCCAATTAGTACAGTTTATTAGTTAAAGTTTCCCCTGTTTCAAAACTCGACTGCACTAACCTCTTGTTACTACGAACCATGTTTCTTCCTATACAAAATTCATATCACTAAGCCGTTTGTTTCTCTTAAAACTAGACTCAACAAGGATTATAACCATATAAAGTATACCTTCTAATTAGTTTTGTACAATTTATGGTGAATTTCCAAAGTTGAAACAGGGGTTCTAGAAATCGCTCTGACCTTGTTTCACTAAAACTCAGATATATCATGAAATATAATACCTTTACCTATTTTTCTTATTCCATAAGAAAATAGACATAATAAGCTTTAATTTCATATATTATTCATCTTCAAAATATGTTTATACAATTTTTAGTGATTTTTCAAAGTTACGTCATTGCTGTTACTTGAATCTGTTTTTAGGTTACTTTCACATTTTTCATAATTTTCATGTGATAATCACCATTCAATCATACATATTAATAAACATGCATATCATCGGCCATTTTATTAGCTAATCACTAGCAAGTATTTACACATCATTCATTGTTCATATTATACCAAAAGTGGCTAAGTTTCTATACATGCCATACACAAAACAAAACGTCTAATTATATCGAGTTATTTCTTTGATAGTGTGATCGGCCTCCGACATTTCCTTCGATCCCCGAGTGACTAGATAAGTACTATAAGAAGAAGAAAATAAAGAGATTAAGCACTAGGCTTAGTAAGCTTACAAGCAAATAAATCACAACATTCAACATAATGGATAATTATGCATAATATCATCTAACATCATAAATTTCTTTACTTCTCAATTTCTATCTTCTTCTTTATTCCCTTACCTTCTTTCTTACCTGACCTTTCCTTTTTCATAAGTATAATCTACTTTTCCTTTGCTGTTAATTCACTGTAATTTAACTCAGTATCCGACTGTTGAACCACTCGGAATACTAAGGATACTAGGGTCGTTCTGTCTATCAATATCTCGCCAATGCCATGTCTTTGACATGGACTTACATGAATTATTCTGTCTCCAATGCCATATATAATATGGACTTACATGGCTCAATCCTGTCTCCAAAGCCATATTTCTAATATGGACTTACATGGCTCATTTCATTACATCTGTCAACCCTAATATCCTAACATTCCTAGGGTTCAACCGCGCTTTCTAACACTTTTCCTCTGTCACTTCACCTTAAATTCGACTTTAAATATTTTCATAACATAATATATAAATGCTGAAATTGACAATAATAATGTAAAATAAAAGAATATTGCATTTATTTTTGTAAACTTACCTCGATACAAAATGTGACTAAACTTTACAATTTAGTCCTTTACTTTTTCTTTTCCCGATCTACTCTCAATTTCGCTCTTCTTGATCTATAATAGAAAATTTAGCTTATTTAATATCAACATTTATCAAAACAACCCTTTACTCAAACTTTGGCAAAATTACATTTTGCCCTAAACTTCACATATTTGCACTTTTGCCCCAAGGCTCGTAAATTAAACTTCATCCTATTTTCTTATGTTTTATGACATGCTGATCATTTTTCCCTTCTATGGAAACATCAAATTCACACACTAACATGTACTTATGACTATTAGGTATTTTTACCGATTAAGCCTTTTTACTCGTTTTCACTTAAAACCAAGTAGCACAAGTTGTCTAACATAATTTAAAACCTCATATTCCATCATAAAACATCAAAATACACAAATTTCACCTATGGGTATTTTTCCAAATTTGATTCCTAACTTAAATTGTTGCTAGCATAAGCTTTATCGAGCTACCGGGACTTCAAAAACGTAAAGATCATTAAAAACAGGGCTTGGAATCACTTACTATGAAGCTTGAAAGTTGAAGAAACCCCAGCTATGGAGAGAGGTAAGGTTCTGCTGGTAACTTGAAGAAGATGATACAATTTTATCATCTTTTTTACCTTTTATTAATGTTAATAACCAAATGACCAAAAAGCCCTCCTTACTAAACTTTCAAAATTCCTTCCATGTCCTAATTTTGTCCATGAACTTAAAATTGGTCAAATTACCATTTAAGATCTCCTAATTAATATTCCAAAATAATTTCATACTAAAACTTCTAGAATGCAAGTTTTGCAAATTATTCGATTTAGTCCCTAACCTCAATTTAAGCACTTTATGCATAGAATTTTATCACGAAATTTTCACACAATCATGTAATCATACCATGAACCTCAAAATAATAATAAAATATTTTTTATTTTATTTTTTTTTACCCTGAATTTGTGGTTTCGCAACCACTGTTCCGTTTAGGCCCTATTTCGGAATGTTACACGTACGATACGGCCATGTGAAAACAGAGCAAAAACGTTTCCCCAACACAGGACCCTATAAGTTGCCACGGCCGTACTACATGGTCGTGGGCTATCTTGCCAAATTAACACGGGCGTGCGACACAACCGCGCCTATTGACCGTGGTCCAGCCTGTCAAAATAACACGGGCGTGCGTCTGTATACACGGGTGTGGGAGAAGCGAACAAAGAATGACACAGCCGTGCAACATGACCGTGTGCACCAATGCACCCAATTTCGAAAACCACAAAACGCACGGGCTGAAATGAGGGCACACGGGCATCCGCCACGGTCGTGTACCCCAATTTCTTTATAAACACCTATTATTTATTTTATTTTATCTTTATATTTTGAAATTACTTTTTATTTCCTTTTAATACTATTTTATCTTGAGATTTTATAATTTTTATTTGGCTATTTCTTTACGAGTAAGTATGCTTTTTTATATTTCCTAAAAAGTTCCTAATTCTATCACAGTTATAAGGAGCTCCAAGGCTCACTATTAGTTAGGAACTTGCAACTCCAGTGGAAAAGGTTCTCCACGACTGCTAAATCCTGCCCGACCACCACGATAACCTCTTCGCTGGACACTATGGTTATGGAACCCAACCTCTACCACCACCGGAGTATCCTCCTCCACTCTCATCATTGCCTTGGCTAATTATTCTCCATAACTCCAATTCAAGGAGTTCCTTCATCATTCAGGAAGTTTCACTTCTCTCTCTATCTTATGATTATAGATCTAGATTTTTCAATATATCTATCTTTGTACATTGAAGGCAATGTACATCTTAAGTGTGGAGGGTCTTTTATATCATTATCAAAAATCCCTGAATTCTGTTTTGTTCTCATGTGATCTTCTCATACCACTATTCGAATGAATTTTTATTAAGTTATGATTTTTATTGATATGTCTTGAATTAAAACATAAGCATTTATGCATTGATCGTTTAAACTTTAAGACATTAGGGAATCAAGCATGATAAGTTGATTTTTGAGAATTAAAAATTTTTAGGTTGTTTCCCCAAGTTTAAATATTACCTTGAGTTGAAATTCACAAGTTTAAACATAAAAAAAACCGTAATTTTTGAGAGATCTTGAGCCTTTAGAGCATATGTTATTTCTTTCATGCTCACTTTTATTATGAGTACATCAATATTGATTTGTTATTCTAGAACTTGCTTGATTATGCATGTCAAGACCACACCATTTGATTTGATATGTCGAGATGATAAAGGCACTTAGGTTTAACCCACTCACTGCACAAAAGTCTACCTTCATAATTAACCCTTAGTGGTCCCCTTTGAGTTTAACAAGCCATTAATTGATTTACCCTCAATATTAACCCATAACTCATTACTGTTGAATCCCCTAATTTGATCATTATTTTTGTCGAGATTTGATTTGAACTAATTGCTTAGCTATGTTTTATTCTTCGTTTGCTGAATGAGTGTTTGGATCCTTGTCCTGCAAACCATCAAACTGAACAAACTATTGTATCATTTGAATTGTGTTAGGTTTCAGTTCAAAATTATTTGCAGCAACAGCAGGCCTAACTTTACTCGATTCAGTTCCTATTAAAGTAGGTTTAGCATAATCATACATGGTACGAGAAGCAGAGTTCTAATTTACTGGGTTCGCAATATCCACAGGAGGTAACGGATTATCTTGATTATCAGTCATCTCCTCGGTTGTGGTTTGAATATCGTCCTCTTGCCCTTCCTTTATGTATCGTAGGCTTCACCTTATTTCTCTTTTGTTTCTACAAGTTGTGTTTTCTATCTCACTATCAAAAAGTAGGGGTCCTGACGGGTTTCTTCTAGTCATAAACTATAAAAACCTGCTAGAAGTAAATAAAAGAAAATTTAGTAAATCAAAATAAAATTAAATCAAAATAAAAATAATGGATAAAGTAATAAAAATTAAACATTCCTAATATCTTAGTCCCCGACAACGGCGCCAAAAACTTGATGGTCGTGAAACTAACTATAAATTCGACTAAAGCAAGTGCACCTATCGAATAATAGTATAGTTCTGGTAAGACCGGAAATATCGTATCCACGAGGACTAAAAGTACTAGTAATTACTATATTTTTATTATCTAGCCTAAGAATTAAAGTGTGTTTTTAAACTAAAACTAATTATCTAATTAACTAAGATTACGACAAAGATGAAGTTTGGAAAATACTTTAGGAAAAACCAATGGAGAAGACAATACCCAAGGAAGAATCCACCTAGACTTCACTTATTACTTCTGAATTAGACAATTTATTCACTTAACTTAATCCGTAGAAATCCCTAATTTATGTTCATATCTCTATCGAGACTAAGAACAACTGACTTTAGGTTGATTAATTGAAATCTCTTTCTAATTAAAACCTCTATTATCGCATTAACTCAGTTTATGAATTCCCTTATTAGATTTGACTCTAATCCGGCAAATTTATGTCGTCCTATCTCTAGGATTGCATTCAACTCCGCTTAATTATGAATGATCTACTCTTAAACAGGGACTTTTGCTCCACTGATTAAGCACATTAAAACTTGAATTAATACCCCTGAATATTAAAACAAGAATTTAGAACTCACAATTAAGAATAAGAATAAGTCTTTATCATATAATTCAAATAGTAATAAGATTCGTCATAGGGTTCATCTCCCTTAGGTATTTAGGGAGTTTAGTTCATAATAATAATGGAAAACATCTCAAAGTTTGGAAAACGACAAAACATAAAGAAACCCAAAGAACTTCTAGCAAATTGGATGGAAATATTCAGTATTGATGTAGATCCTGGCTCCGAGGTGATTCCGATGGCTGTTCTTAAGTACTTTCTGCCTCCAACTCTGTGCGCCCCCCTAATCCTCTTCTTGGGTGTTTATATAGACTTTTGAATGCCCAAAATAGCCCAAAATTAGCCTTTTCCGAGTAGAACTAGACTTGGGCTCGATAGGGACACGGCCGTGTGCCATGCCCGTGTGAAGGTGCTCAGGCCGTGTACAATTCTGACTTGGATTAATGTCGACACGAGTATGACACACGGGTGTGTGGATCACTCGTGTGGAAGTGCTTAGACCATGTGAAACACTGTTTTAAGCCTATTTGGTCTATTTTTGGCTCGTTTTTCGCTCTTTTTGCTATCCTAAGCTTTCCTGAGTATACAACATAAATTTAAAGGATTAGGAGCATCGAATTCAATAAAACCAAGGAAAAATCATCCATAAAAATGCCAAGCATGGGGTAAAAATATGTATATATTACAGTTTATCAAATATCCCCACACTTAAGCATTTGCTTATCCTCAAGCAAAATCTTCAACTCAAAATTAAAATAAATCCTTCTCAACTTATAATTTTCATCAATAATATTCGAAATAATCCACAAGTAATCATACATTAAGAGTTTAACTAGAAGAACATTAAAGTCACAAACAATCCAAATTGAGCATTTTAATCATAAAATCATAAGCATCCCCCTTTATCTAAGTAGTTATCTTTAATTCCAAATTGAAAAGGGTTGACATCCTCACTAAAGATTCACTCAAATCACTCAAAATGTTTAAGGTTTAACAATTAAGCACTCAATAGTCGAACATAAAAAGTTATTACCATAAGCTTGCATGAAAATCAAATCTCCACCACTATGAATAAGATGATACACAAATCAAAAGGTCTTTAACAGGGTTGTAATAGGGCTTGGGTTAGGATTGTGGATTAAGGCTGAAAAGGAGGGTTAGAATTGAGATTAACTCAATAAATTACCAAACTTAGAAAAATAAAGCTAATTACTGAATTACAAACAAGTGCCAGAAATCAAACTATCCAAAATAAATGAAGCGAGCTTTTTTTTTTAAGAATAAGAATAAGTATGAAAAATACATAATAAGAAATAATTCAGCAGCAGGAATAAACGACAAAGAAAAAGGTAACTAATCAAATTAAATCTCGATAAAAAGGGAGTAAATAAAAAGGTGAAAATTCTTAATGAATAAAAAAAGATTAAGTTATGGGTTAATATTAAAGGGAAAATTCAAGAAATAATAGTTAAGGCTCAAAGGGGTTCACTAGGGGTCAATTATGTGGGTAGGCTTTTTATGGGGTAGGTGGATTAAAACCTAAGTACATTTATCATTTTCGTATATCAAATCAAATGTGTGGTCTTGACATGTATAATCAATGCAAGTTCTAAAATAACAAATCAATGTTCACACACTCATAACCAATAAAATCAGTGAGCAAGAAAGATATATGCTCTAAAGGCTCAAAATCTCACAAAAATTATGGGTTTTTGATGTCAATCCTGTAAATTCAAAACTTCAAGATAATACATCAATTCAGGGAAACAACCTAGCAATTTTATTTCTCAAAAGTCAACTCATCATGCTTGATTCCCTAATATCTTAAAGTTAAAACAATTAATGCACAATCACCTATGGTTTAATTCAAAACATATTAATAAAAATCATAGATCAATCAAAATTACTCTAATAATGATCTGAGAAGATTATTTAAGAACAAGATAAAAAAAATTCAGGGATTTTCTGATAATCACATAAATAACCTCCCCATACTTAAGGTGTACATTGTCCTCAATGTACAGAGATAGATAATAGCAATATAAGCATTAGATTAGAAGAAAGGGAGAGAATCAAAACTGACCTAAATTTAGATGTAATCCTTGAAAGAGCGGAAACAGGTTTAGAAGCATTGAAAGTGATGTGTATGTGACATGTAGATAGAGGTAAAGGTGGTGGTAGAGGTTGGGTTCCACAATCACAGTGCCCAGCGAAGAGGTTATCGTGGTGGTTGGTGTCGTGGTGGCTATGGTCATAATCGAGCAGGACGTGGCAGTCGTGGATGATTGTATGTGTATACCTTAATAGTATCCATCGACTAAACGTTTTGAAACTGTGATGCCATTGATAATATTTAAGGGATTTTTATGTATATGGTTATTATGGTTAGGAATAATGAAATAACTAGATAAAGTAAAATTTAAATTATACTAATAAAAGTCTTGTAAGTAATTGATAACTAAAGTGCAAAAGAAATGCCAAAATAAAGATAAAAAAAAAAAAGAAAAGCAATTTAAAAGGTAGATAGACTTAATAGTCCTCGTCGACAGTTGGATCATGAGGTGGTGGTGTTGGAGGCGAGATGTGAAAATATTGGTAGATTTGTTGTAGCGTCACCTCGATACTGTCGAATCGCTGAGTGCAATACTGTTCAAAGCGATGAAGGTGGTTAGAAACTTCAGATATTAAAGCAGCCGCATGAACTGGTCAGTAACTCGGTGGTGGCTGTGAAGGTGGGTCCTTCTGAAATGCAGGGATATCATCAGGAATATACTCAGTGTCATCCTTATCGGTAGCTCGTGCAAGTCGGTACTAAGGAGGGTCGAACCCACAACGACGTTCAATCATTCGCATATAGAGCATACTTTGGATGCCCTGTGGGGACATCTGACCAATAAGAGTGAGCGATGAAGACTGCGCCACTGTATTCAGGAGCCTAAAATATCGTGCTAAACTAGTCACATATGAGCCGATGCTGATGACTCTATTTCAGTGTCGTTCTGTCTAGTGGTGGAAGGCAAGGGCAACAAAATATACGAGATCAAAAGTGTGCCCATGGCTCATGCTCCATAGGAAATATGCGTCGTGAGTGTTGATGACGCCAGTGCTTTCTAGCCTCCCCGTTAATGTGTGTGCCGAAATGGCGTGCAGATAGCGCAGAGCTGGAGGTAGAGCCGATGCCTTCGATCGGCTAGGATCATAAATGCCTGTAGCAAGGTGGAGGTCGACCCAACACGATTCAGGTGAACGATGTGTGTAGCGGTTGAGGTGGGAGAAATGGTCGGTCTCCATAAACTCGTCCGTATACAACCCCAAGGCCATACTAAACTCTAGTACACTGAGCTGACGTAAGAAACCACCAAGTCTGAACTGAACAGTGTCTAGGTCGTCAAATTCTGTCGTGACGACCTGGAGATGAAATGTCGAGCATAGTTCCAGGGTGAACTCCAGATAAGTCCGTTTGATGATGTCAAAGAACTGGTCCCAAGGGGCGGTAGCGAGAAGAGCTCGAACAGCGTCAGCTAGGTGTATCTATTCTAGTGCAGCCCAATTGATACATCGGCCTACACCAAGGGGTCGGGCTCGTAGTATCTGAAATTGTTCCTCCTGAGGGCCCGGTGGGAACTGGAGAAAAGGGTGGCGCACTTTAGTGTTTGCACTCGAGGAGGTCGCACCTGACCCTTTTCTTTTCTTATTGACTGGGACGACTGCCTTTTTCCCACGAGTATTTGCCATAGTGTATCTGAAAAAGATAGAACATTGATATAACTAAATTTGGAATACCAATCAAATACATCGTGGGATAGGATATGGGGATAGGACTAAATGTGTGAGAAAATAAATACTAATAAGAAAAATGATCAAAGTGTAGAATCGAGTCCTATATGGGATACTACCTAAGCCATTAGTATACTAATTAAATTAGCCATAATAAAGGATTAGTAACTATACTAAACTAAACTAAAAATTCAAAGCACCTAATAGTGAGTAAGGATGATTCTATAAGCAGTATGGTAAGGATGATCCTATAAGCAGTATGGTAGAATAAAACATGGCAATGAATTCCAAACTAATAAGAATAATCGTCTAAACTAAATAATAATCACATAATAAAGTGAAAATAAATGTAAATAAATAAAGGTTGAATAAAAGAGAGATAAAATTAAAATAAAAGAAAGAATAAAAATAAAAGAAAACAAATAAAAGAAGAGGATGATATAAGATGTAACCGATGAGGGTCGGTGGTGGGTCGATTGGGGGAAAGAAATGGCACGACGGATGCGGCCTAGGGGCATTGTTGGCTCGGCTTAGGGGGTGGTCGGACGTTGTAAAGGGGGGTTGCGGCGGTGATGGGATGAATAGGGAAAAGAAGGGTTTATATAGGGAATAGGGAAATTAGGGTTAGGGGTTGGGTTTAAAATGGGGCCCACGATCATGTAAGCCCCGTGTTGGGCCACATGGTCGTGGCACATGCTCTTGTGGTGTGTCCTTAGCCCGTGTTTTTCATGAAATCGTAGTCAGACTAGTACAAGGGTCCTACAACACGCCCGTGTCCCTAGCCCGTATGGTTCGCAAGGCCGCGCGCACGGCCGTGTGTATGTTCGTTCACTTCTCTCACACCCGTGTTCCTTGATTAAGCTTATAGGTTGATGTTTCAAGTCAGTGTCACACACAACCTGAGGACACGGCCCGTGTTTCTGGGCCGTGTGCCCCACATGGCCACATCGTATGGTCATGTGGTGCTCCCTTCGTTTCTTCCACGCCCGTGTCCATTAGTCAAGATTGTGCATGGCCCTTAAGCACGGCCGTGGCTTTCACCCGTATTTTATCCTAACTTCGTTTATTGTTTCGATTTTTGGACAAGTCCTCACACAACCTCACGTACGCTAGTATATCAGGCCGTGTGGCTCTCATAGTCGACTCACACAATGGTGGTTTTTTTTATCGTAGGCCGTGTCTCTGCTAAATTTTGGGTAACTTAAGGTGCAGTTTCACCACGGTGTGTGGCAAGGTCGTGTCCCTCAATCGTGGGCTTCACACGCCGTATCTCACGGCCATGGCTCCTTTGTCGCAGCCCGTGTGCCTCTGTTTTGGAAAAAAATATTAGTCCTATTTCAGCACGGCCTTGTCCACGCCCGTGGGTCTGGGCCGTGTTCAATACTGTTGATCGTCTCATTAAAGTGCTTAAGGTTTACACAATTCCGAGCATGCCTGTGTCTCTAACCCGTGGGTGTCACACGGCCTAGGACACGCCCGTGGGTCTAGGCCGTGTTCACCTCTGTCAAATGTCAAAATTACCTGCAGTTGAACTGTTGAACAGTTAAAGAAAAATTAAACCCTATTTAATGAGGTTAGTGCTTGGGTTGCCTCCCAAGAAGCGCTTATTTAAAGTCTAAGGTCGACTTTACCCTGTGACATATTTATGCAGGTTCGTGGAGCCGTAGCTCCTCTTTATTATCCTTAAAGTCCTCACCGTTATAAAGTTTAAGATGATGTCTATTTACCTTGAAGGTGCCGTGAGTTAGATGACTTACCTCTACTGTGCCATATGGAAAAACAGTTTGGACGACCAATAGACTTGACCATCGTGATTTTAGCTTCCCAGGAAACAATTTGAGCCTTGAGTTGTATAGTAAGACAAGATCTCCAGCTTCAAATTGCTTGTGTTGCTTTAAACGGGCATCATGGAGGCATTTTGTGGCTTCCTTGTATAGGCATGAATTCTCATATGCATTAGTTCGCCACTCATCTAACTCGTTCAACTGCATCAACCTGTTTTCACTTACAAGTTTGAGATCAAAGTTTAAAAACTTTATAGCCCAGAATGCCTTGTGTTCTAACTCAAACGGTAGATAACAACTTTTTCCATAAACAAGTCTGTAAGAGGATGTTCCTATGGGGGTCTTAAAAGCAGTTCTATAAGCCCATAAAGCATCATCTACTTTCATCGCCCAATCCTTCCTGTTTGATTCTTTTTTTAGGATACGTTTAAGCTGTCGGTTTGCTACTTCAACTTGTCCACTAGTTTGAGGATGGTAAGGGGTAGCTATTCTGTGGTAAACTCCGTATTTCTTAAGGGTCTTATCAAATTGGGCGTTACAAAAATAAGTATCCTTATACTGATAATTGCTCTAGGTGTTCCAAATCAAGAGAAGAGTTACTTAAGTAATCGTACTACCACTCTAGCATCATTAGTAGGTAAAGCTTGGGCTTCCACCCATTTGGACATATAATCGACGGCTACTAAGATGTATTTATTCCCAAATAAACTAGGGAAATGACCCATAAAATTGATACCCCACACGTCAAATATTTCACATAAAAGCATATATGTTTGAGTCATTTCCACACGTCAAATATTTCACATAAAAGCATATATGTTTGAGTCATTTCATCATGTTTGAAGATATTACCTGTCCGTTGGCATTTGTCACAGGAAGTAACATACCTGTTGGCTTCTTTGAATAGCGTGGGCCAATAAAAACCTGATTTAAGCGATTTATATGCAGTCTTGTTCCACTGTAATGTCCTCCAATCGATTCTGAGTGGCAATGTTCCAAGATTTTCAATGCTTCTGACCTTGTAAAGCATCTCCTAATGACTTGATCTGCATTTATACGGAAAAGAAAAAGGTCGCTTCTTTTGCTGATGTGTCAACCCTTTTGGGATAATGTTAGCGGCTAAAAAATTCGCAATGTCTGCAAACCAAATACTGCAGAATCAGATATAGCAAAGAATTGTTCTTCAGGGAACGAATCATTTATTTCAACTTCATCTTGCTCTTTGGTACTTGAATTTTCAAGCCTGGAAAGATGATCAACAGCGAGATTTTCAGCTCCTTTCTTATCTTGAATCTCCAAGTCAAATTCCTGCAATAACAGAATCCATCGAATAAGTCGAGGTTTTGCATCAGTCTTAGTTAAAAGGTAGCGAAGAGCAGAATGGTCAGTATAAATGACAATTCTAGAAAATATTAGATATGACCTAAATTTATCGAATGCAAAAACCAAAACTAGTAGCTCTTTCTTCGTGGTGGTATAGTTCTCTTGTGTGGCTGTCAAAGTTTTGCTAGTATAATAGATTGGTTAAAAATACTTGTCTCTTCGCTGTCCCAAAACTGCACCTACTGCAAAGTCACTCACATCGCACATTAGTTCGAAAGGTAAATTCCAATCAGGCGCGATTATAATTGGAGCATTAATCAATTTATCCTTTAAAGTATTAAACGCTTCTAAACATTCTTGATCGAAATTAAAGAGCACATATTTTTTTAGTAATTTAGTCAAAGGCTTAGATATTTTAGAAAAGTCTTTAATAAATCTTCTATAAAACCCAGCATGTCCTAAAAAGCTTTTAATAGCCTTAACCGAACTATGGGGAGGTAGTTTTTCAATGATTTTAATTTTAGATTTATCAACCTCAATTTCTTTACTAGAAATTTTATGTCCTAACACAATACCTTTTTGAACCATAAAGTGACATTTTTCCCAGTTAAGCACAAGGTTCGTTTCCTCACGTATTATTAAAACTCATTTTAAATTTTTAAGGTAAAAATGGAAAGAGTTACCAAATACCGATAAATCATCAATAAATACCTCCATGATGTCTTCTACGAGTTCATCAAAAATGGCTATCATACAGCATTGAAAAGTAGCAGGAGCATTATATAATCCAAAAGGTACTCTACGATAAGCAAACGTACCGTATGGACATGTAAATATCGTCTTTTCTTAATCTTCAGAAGCTATTGGGATTTGAAAATAACTAGAGAGTCCGTCTAAAAAGCAGTAGTACATGTGCCCTGATAATCTTTCCAACATTTGGTCAATGAATGGCAAAGGGAAGTGATCTTTTCTTGTGGCATCATTCAGTTTCCTATAGTCAATGCAAACTCTCCAACCTATGACTGTGTTTTTTGGGATTAATTAATTCTTCTCATTGGCTACAACAGTCATGCCTCATTTCTTAGAAACAACCTGCACTGGACTTACTCAAGAACTGTCAGAAATAGGATAAATAATTCCAGCATCTAGGAGTTTAATTACCTCAGTTTTAACAACTTCTTTCATGTTTGGGTTCAGTCGTCTTTGAGCTTGTACACATGGCTTATATTCATCTTCTATTAAAATTTTGTGGGTACAAAAAGAAGGGCTGATCCTTTTAATGTTAGAAATTTTCCAAGCTATGGCCCTTTTATACTCTCTTGATTCTTTGAGTAATTCTTCTTTCTCCTTACGTTGCAAGTTAAAAGCAATAATCATTGGTTAAGTTCCAGTTTTGGAGGTTCCTCAATAGAGGGTTTTTGCTTAAGTTCATTGTTTGCCTTAATACCCTCATATTCTGCTTGCCTTGGGAAGGGTTCATTGGAATTTAGTTCAGTTTTTATCTTACCTATCTCAGAATCATCATCATCTACCTTCTCTCATTGGGCAAGACACAGTTCCAACGTGTTCTTATGTACGATTTCCTAAAAAGAATCTTGAGTAGCATGATAAATAGAGTCAATAAAATAACACGAGTCATCCTATTCCCTAGAAAATCTTATGGCATCATAAATTTTAAAAATAACCTCCTCGTCATCTACTCTAAGCACAAGTTTACCATCACCCACATCAATAACAACCCTAGCAGTGGCTAAGAATAGACGACCTAAGATTAAAGGCACTTCAACATCTTCATCCATGTCAAGCACAACGAAATCAACAGGAAATATAAATTTATCTACTTTTACAAGTACGTCCTCTATAATACCCTTAGGATATTTAACAGATCTATCAGCTAGTTGAATACTCATCCTAGTGGGTTTAGGTTCCCCAAGACCAAGTTGTTTAAACATTTTATATGGCATCAAATTAATGCTAGCGTCTAAATCAGCTAGTGCCTTCTCAACATTCAAACTACCAATTAAGCAGGGAATTGTAAAACTTCCTAGATCTTTTAGTTTGGTTGGCAGTTTATTTTAGAGTATGGCCGAGCACTCATCGTTAAGTTCCACTATAGATAGGTCTTTAAACTTCTTTTTATTTGTTAGAAGCTCCTTTAAAAATTTTGCATATATAGGCATTTACGATATAACTTCAACAAAAGGTAAGTTAATATGCAGTTGTTTAAAAAGTTCAAGAGATTTACCGAATTGTGCATCCATGCGGTCTTTTTTCAACTTTGCTGGATATGGGATTGGTGGTTTATATTCCTTTGGCATTGGATTGTCATTGTTTTCGGGTTTTACCTCATCTCCTTCGTTTCTGTCAGCTTATTGTGGTAGCTTCTTTTCAGATTCAGCTAACACTTTCCCACTCCTTAGTGTAACTGCTTTCACATGCTCTTTTGGATTGGGTTCGGTGTTACTAGGTAGACTTCCTGGTGGTCTCTCTGAAATCATCTTAGCCAGCTATCCAATTTGATTCTCGAGCCCTTGGATCGATGCTTGCTGATTTTTAAGTGCAGTTTCAGTGTTTTGAAAATGGATTTCTGCTACTGAAATAAATTTTGTCATCATCTCCTCAAAGTTCGGCTTTTTCTCTTACTGGTAAGGTTGTTGTTGGAAGCCTGGAGGGGGTGGTGGCCTTTGATTCCCTTGGCCTCCCCAGGAGAAATTTGGGTGGTTCCTCCAGTCTGCATTGTAAGTGTTACTATAGAGATTATTTTGAGGATTAGGATTATTACCCATATAATTCATTTGTTCATTTTCCATGTTGTGGCCATAGGGTAGGTATTCTGAATTACTCGTTCCACCTTCACTTGCATCGCACTGCATCACTGGATGAACCCGTGAAGAACCAAGTAAACCATCAATTTTTCTATTCAAAAGTTCTACCTGATTAGAGAGCATAGGAACCGAATCAATGTTAAAAACGCCAGTTGCTTTCGTCTGCTTTATCTTCATAACTTGCCATTGATAATTTTTGAGTGACATTTCTTCTATAAACTCATAAGCCTCTTCAGGTGTCTTATTATTAATAGTTCCACCAACAGTTGCGTCAATCATCTGTCTAGTTGAGGGATTCAGACCGTTGTGAAAAGTTTGAACCTGTAAACATAGAGGTAACCCATGGTGAGGGCACCTTCTCAATAAGTCATTGTACCTCTCTCATGCATCATAAAGAGTTTCTAAATCTATCTGCACAAAAGAAGAGATATCATTCCTTAATTTAGTCATTTTAGCCAGCGAAAAATATTTTAATAAAAAATTTTCGGTCATTTGTTCCCAAGTTGTGATTGACCCTCATGGTAACGAGTTCAACCACTGTTTAGCTTTGTTCCTCAATGAGAATGGAAACAACCGAAGACGAATGGCATCGTCAGAAATGCCATTAATCTTAAAAGTGTCGCAAAATTCCAAAAAGTTTGCTAAATGAGTGTTTGGATCCTTATCCTGCAATCCATCAAATTGAACAAACTATTGTATCATTTGAATTGTGTTAGGTTTCAGTTCAAAATTATTTGCAGCAATAACAGGCCTAACTATACTCGATTCAGTTCTTGTTAAAGTAGGTTTAGCATAATCATACATAGTACGAGGAGCAGGGTTCTGATTTACTAGGTTCGCAACAGCCACATGAGGTAATGGATTATCTTGATTATCAACTATCTACTCGATTGTGGTTTGAATATCGTCCACTTGCCCTTCCTTTATGTATCATAGGCTTCGCCTTATTTCTCTTTAGTTTCTACAAGCTGTGTTTTCTATCTCACTATAAAAAAGTAGGGGTCCTGATGGGTTTCTTCTAGTCATAAACTATTAAAACCTGCTAGAAGTAAATAAAAGAAAATTTAGTAAATCAAAACAAAATTAAATAAAAATAAAAATAATGGTTAAAGTAATAAAAATTAAGCGTTCCTAATATCTTAGTCCCCGACAACGACGCCAAAAACTTGATGGTCGTGAAACTAACTATAAATTCGACTAAGGCAAGTGCACCTATCGAATAGTAGTATAGTTCTGGTGAGACCGAAAATATCGTATCCACGAGGACTAAAAGTACTAGTAATTACTATATTTTTATTATCTAGCCTAAGAATTAAAGTGTGTTTTTAAACTAAAACTAATTATCTAATTAACTAAGATTACGACAAAGATGAAGTTTGGAAAATACTTTAGGAAAAACCGATGGAGAAGACAATATCCAAGGAAAAATTCACCTAGACTTCACTTATTATTTCTGAATTAGACAATTTATTCACTTAACTTAATCCGTAGAAATTCCTAATTTATGTTAATATCTCTCTCGAGACTAAGAACAACTGACTTTAGGTTGATTAATTGAAATCTCTTTCTAATTAAAACCCCTATTGTCGCATTAACTCGGTCTATGGATTCCCTTATTAGATTTGACTCTAATTCGGCAGATTTATGTCGTCCTATCCCTAGGATTGCATTCAACTCCGCTTAATTATGAATGATCTACTCTTAAACAGGGACTTTTGCTCCACTGATTAAGCACATCAAAACCTGAATTAATACCCCTGAATATTAAAACAAGAATTTAGAACTCACAGTTAAGAATAAGAATAAGTCGTTATCATATAATTCAAATAGTAATAAGATTCGTCATAGGGTTCATCTCCCTTAGGTATTTAGGGAGTTTAGTTCATAATAATAATGGAAAACATCTCAAAGTTTGGAAAACAACAAAACATAAAGAAACCCAAAGAACTTCTAGCAAATTGGATGGAAATCTTCAGTATTGATGTAGATCCTGGCTCCAAGGTGATTCCGATGGCTATTCTTGAGTACTTTCTACCTCCAACGCTGTGCGTCCCCCTAATCCTCTTCTCGGGTGTTTATATAGACTTTCGAAAGCCCAAAATAGCCTAAAATTAGCCTTTTCCAATTAGAACTAGACTTGGGCTCGATAAGGACACGACCGTATGCCATGCCCGTGCGAAGGTGCTCAGGCCGTGTGCAATTCTGACTTTGATTAATGTCGACACGGCCATGACACACGGGCGTGTGGTATACCCGTGTGTCACACACGGGCGTGTGGATCACCCGTGTGGAAGTGCTTAGATCGTGTGAAACACTATTTTAGGCCCATTTGGTCTGTTTTTAGCTCGTTTCTCGCTCTTTTTGCTATCCTAAGCTTTCCTGAGTATACAACATGAATTTAAAGGATTAGGAGCATCGAATTTAATAAAAACAATGAAAAATCATCCATAAATATGTCATGCTTAGGGTAAAAATATGTATATATTACGGTTTATTAACAATTTTGTAATGGAAAAGGTAATCGACTCTTTTGCTTAGGTTTTTTATTGTACCCATTGTCATCAAGGGGGACAAAGTCTTTGGTTAATCGGGATGATATAATTGAAATGTTACTTGAATAATATATCAAAAGAAATTTGATTTATTTGTTGTTATTATTATTTTGTTATAGTTTAGGTAAAATGAATTAAAGTCATTAAAAATAATGGTAAAATTTTCAAAAAAAAAGATTACTTGAGGAATACATAATATTGAGATTATTTCATATATTATGAAACCTTGACACTATTGAAAATACTAATCTTTGAGATTCAAATATGAGAATTTTATGGCAAAATCTAACATGAGTTCAAAGAATATTACATTGCATTCTCAATGAGATGAGAGAATATAGATTGAAAAAACACAAGCCCCAAACATGAAGGATAAAACTATCACGAAAATATAATTTTTTTGATTAATTTGAATGAAATGTAGTAATTTGACTAATTTAAAGGTATTTAGTCAATTTATTCGATTTGGAAAATCAAAACAAGACTAAAGGTAGATTTGGATGGGTGGTGCGTTTACCTGAGGTTAGTGTAAAAAGGCGATGAAATTAGATGATATAGCGATACTGTAACATTAAATAAAAAATAAATTAGACGTACTACATCGAACCACACCCCCACCGCCCATCTAAACCTACAAACTAAAATTTAATTAAATAGAAATAATTTGATTCAATTTAATTTGATCGATAATTTGTATTCCCTACTTTTAGTTATTTTGAATTTCAAATTAATAATTAAATTGTTAATTTTTATTATATAAAATCCCTTCAACTGTAAATTTAAATTAAAAATTAAAAATAGAAATTTCGAATTACCTTTACGGCTTTTACCATTTGATTGAAAATAAAAGGGAAAACACGAAAAGATAAAGGAAAATTATGGTGGGAGTTTGGGATTGCCACGTCACCACCCTTTTAAAAAACATTTTATTTTTCAGCAAATCCCAAACCCTAAAAAATAAAATTAACAAAGAAGAATTTTCTTTCCCTACGTCTCTGTCCCAATTTTATTGATTTTCAAACCCTAAATCGATCCGAGAAAAAAAAATCTAAATTCTTCTGAGAATCCGCCATGGTCAGTTATCTGCCAACTCCAATCTTATCTGCTTTTATCATATTTTCACTTTGATAATCTCTCATCGTTTTATTATTTCAATGAATTGTTTTCAGTCTGGTCGCGGAGGCAGGGACAGATCGCGGCGTGACCATCCGCCGTCGGGGATTTCAAGTCGGGGTAATGCGCCTCCTTCGAGACACCTTTGGGTGGGGAATCTATCGCACAGTATACTAGAGCCGGACCTCACAGATCACTTCTTGCAGTTTGGCGAACTAGAGAGCGTGGCATTCCAGCCTGGTCGAAGCTACGCTTTTATTAATTTCATGAACGAAGAAGAAGCTATTTCCGCCATGAAGGCGCTCCAAGGTTTTCCCGTAGCGGGGAATCCGCTTAGGATTGAGTTTGCCAAGGCGGTTAGTCTTGAACCATTACTAATATTACTTTTTTGTCTTTCTGGAATTAATTTAAGTTTGATTGAACTTCCAAATTTGTGTGTTTAGTAGCTGATGATTGCCAGGGAAGTTAAAAGAAGTTCACGACCTTAAAATAAACATAATTCAACCACATGAAAGAAAAAATAGAAGCTGAAGATTAAAATAGAATTGGGAAAAGGATATTAACTTGGCTTTAAACTAAGGCTCTGTTTGGTTGTTATTAGTTTAGCTGCTTGCTTTGCTGCTTATGGAACCGAAAAGCAGTAGCCCTGTTTCCTTAACACAAAAAGTTCAACTTGCTTCGTAATAGAATACAATTTTTTTTTTATTGAGCAATTATATTTGGGTGTGTTTAATATTGTTATTTGATTGGTCTTTTCTTTTACAAGTATTTGATTGGTCATTGTAAATAAAATGTGATTTTGTGTTTCAATAGCCTTTTTCTTTTTAAGAAAGTTTGAGAGTGCACAAGCAAACAGCAGAACTAGCAACCAAAAGAGCCTGTAAATAAAGAAAATAGTATTTGCAGTCCATTTAATTGAACAATTGGTTGTGGATTCCTAGCAATTTCCATCAAAGTTTCTGGTTAGAGATAATGGAAACATTGGAGCTCCGCAACCCAAATGACCTCAGATGCTTATATTCTTGGAGATTCATTCCATAACAACAAATATCATGTCAGGAATAAAGGGAAAACATCATACTCAAGATTCTATTTCACTTAAATTATATAGTTCTTCGTGAGGAAGTTCTTTACAATTTGTTTACTTCTCTCAATAGCGGCAACTTTAAGAAACTAATATCCTCCACCACAGCACCATTTCATCTGCAAAGTTTGCTGTAAATAGCAACTGATAAAAACTGAGGTGAGCTTCATGTGTTAAGATGTTTAATAAGGCTTAGCATGCTCTTCCCAATTACATAAACATCCTACAAAACTTTCCTGGTCTGGCAATTAGTTTCGTGCCTTAGAGTATTCATAACCATAACTGTACATTATCAGGTTCATAAATCTCAATTATGTCAAGAACAATCACATAAAAAAATCAAAATAAGAGTAATAGTTCTTTCTGCCCACTTCCATGATCACAATGTGTTGGTTGCATTTTCTTCCAAGATGCAGTTTTTGGAACAGTGCTGTTCACTTCCACTGCACCACTCAGATTTCAAAAGACATTTCCTTCACCATAAAACCCTAAGTGGGTTCTTCTTACAAGGGATGCATTCTTTTGTCTTCTGTCTTCCTTGCTTTGCTATATGATCTGCCGTTCTTTCCAAGCACTCAGCATAAATTGCACGGTTACAATCCATTTAATGTCAGGTTGTTGCTTTTAGCGACTTGGAAAACTTGATTAGCAGTTAATTTTCATCAATTTCAGACCAATTAATTGGTGTCTTATTCTGGAACCTAGTCATGCGTTCAATGTTGCTCAGTCTGATGCCATCCTGTGCAATTTTTTCATGCATATTGCCAAGCAAAACAGGTAATGTGAATAGATGCTACAATACTTATTTAGATCAATTCATCACACTTAATCTCGCTGGGAAAACAGCTTTTGGAAGTTAAATTGTTGAATATGATGGATAAAGTTTATTGACCTAGAACAATGTACATAACAGTGTCATCATCAATGCTATTTATACTGGAATTGTATCCTGTGCAGCAATCTGAAAACTTTCTACAAGAAATAATAGAAAACTGACACAAGACAGCTCTTTTATTTCTCCTGCATAAAATATGTTCCTTAACCTCCATATCCATAGTTATGCTCACACCTGCAGACGCTTGAAAATAAAATAGGTTTTCTAGTGAAGTAGTTTGTCTTTCCAATAATTATTCTAGGCCTTTTTTGTGCTATGGGGTCTAGAATACTCACATGTCTGCTGACATCTTGAAGCATACCTTGGTTTGTGTTTAAGTAAGAGTGAATAACTGATGATAATGTAATGTTAACAGGTTTCAGGGGGCATTAACCTTTTCTTTGCTAGCAATAAATCTTACTTGAGTCCTAATATGTGCCCTTGTTGATGGACACATCAAGAATAATGAAATAATTAAATGTCTTAAAGATAAAGTCTGATAGGAAAGATGGAACCAAGAGAAATGGATAAAAGCGACTGGAATTGATGATTACTAGATTTTGGATAGAAGCACCATTCTATGTTGAAATTTCAAAAACTTAATCATGCACTGCATGGGAAAGTGGAAGGTGTAGAAGGAAAATCATTGGCATTGATTTATGATAATAGATAGTAGTAAGAACAGATGGCATAACCAGTGCCAACAAGAGCCATAAATTCAGGGCCATTACCTGATCTACAAAGTCTCCAAAGTCTGTGCCAACTAACAGTCAAGCTTGCTTCCAGGTTCCATATCTGTATTTTCTCTGAAATGTTTCCATTTTAGCAGGGACAGCATAAATCCAGAATCACTATCCACTCAATGCATCATGCAACATAAGATACAAACGAGTACTCCGTCTTCCTCATGCCATTCATTTGCCTCAGGACACATTGCTAATCTTGTGAACATTAGCATTATGAGGGGGGAGGGCTGTTTGTAAACCTTGGAATTCAATGATAATTAGTCATTACTTTTACTATATATTTCATTCTACTTGTTACCTATATGGAATCTAAAACAACCCCTTAGGTTAAGTTCAAATTGTTAATTACTAAGAGAAAAGTAACTTTTTTGTGTTGAATTGATCATTAATGTCATAGTTATTATCTTATACGCCTGTCTAGTTTTTCAAGATTCGATTCCTGCCAAAAAGGACAATTAAAAGAAAAGAAAAGAAATCAGAAGTTCTAGGTAGTACTGAATGTAGCTGTTATGTCTTCAAGATTATAATTGAATTATTCCAAGTATAAACAAAATCAATGTGCATATCAGTCAAGATTTATACAATGAGCAGGCTGCCATTGCTTTCCATATTTAATATTCTCAGAACTCAAAACTCCAATATGAAATATCTTGTGGTAAGAGTTCTTTGGGCAAGGTGTACAGGACTGTGGAACTATTGTTGACTCACTGTTCTACAAACCTCAGTGATCGAAGTGATGAAAAGACGTGTATTTTCACAAGATTTGTGTTTTCTACTTATGATGATGCATCTCTCAGTTTCACAGCATGGTTTATATGTTCTTTGTCTGTCTTTTCAGCAAACTTTAAGGCATACATGTGCTTGTGGCAGACTCACAGTTACGATGCAATGATGTTTGTTACTGTGCTGTGAATCCATGGCATAGTTTTCACTTATGATGAGATGTGTGTGGGTGTGCAAATATTTTGTTGTTAGGGCAGGGAGATGTCCTTTTTGTGTAAAGGAAAGTGTTGTTAGCTTACCAATGTTTCTGACCCATACTTTGAGCACTAGGGGCATCATATTTCTTTACTGGGGCTTGCTTGATGGAAGTTTAGTTGCTTTTGTACTATTTGTTAGGACATTTGGAGTATGCATGTGATTGAATAGAGCAAGTGCTCATAATGAACATAAATCGCCACCCATCAAATTTTGTAGTAGTCTATTAGAGGCTTGGTTATTATTGTTTTTTAGAGGTCATAAGTAGTTGATCCTTTGAAAAGGGAGCATAGTGATTGTAAAAAAAGTATAAATTTCAAAAGTCAAAACTATTAATTCATGAGAATGTTAAAAGAAAATTACTATGAAGTTTACAAATCCTTAGGGCTTATCCTATAGAGCATTTCACACGTCCAAAAAGGTATGTCTTACAATAAATTTAGTCAAAAATCTCCAATACGATGCCTATTAGGTGTTTTTACTTCCAGCTTAACTATTGTGGCAGGAGGATCTTGAGTAGAACTAGTGCAGTGGCTGGCTATTTTTCATTAGCTTCAGAAGCTTGCAATGCCATAGTTCAATACATCTGTAGAATGTGTTTGCTACTGGAAATGGTTACACGTGCTGATGCATAACTTAATTTCTTGCTCCATATCCATCCACTGGATTTCTGTAGCCTTTTTGTTTTGGACTTGATCAATCTGGATTAAAATGATATGAGATTGCTTTAGTAAGGGTTGGTTTTCCCCTTACCTGGTGATATTCTTAATTACAGGATAAGTCATCAACACCATCACGTGATGAGGACTACTTGCCACGACGAGATGAGCAACGTTCTAAAGTAAGAGGGTCACCTTTCTCACCAAGGGACAATAGAGCACGTCGTGCTAGTCCTGAACATTTTTCCCTTGACAAATCAAAGGTGAATGATAGAAGTGGAGATCCTAGTGAGGTCTTATGGATAGGATTTCCAGCTTTATTGAAAGTGGATGAAGGGATTTTGAGGAAGGCTTTCTCCCCCTTTGGTGAGATAGAGAAGATTACTGTGTTTCCAGGACGTAGTTATGCATTTGTTCGCTTTAGGCGCTTATCGTCAGCTTGCAGGGCAAAAGAAACTCTTCAGGGGAAGTTATTTGGGAATCCTCGTGTGCACATTTGTTTTGCAAAGAGTGAGGGTGGATCATCCAACAGTGGAAGGGTCTCAGTAAATGCCCCCAACTCTCCACGTTTCAGGTCAAATGGTTGCTTGGGGTCTTCTGAGAACTTTCTGCATGACAGGAGTTTTGCAGAAACAGAAGATGCAAGTATCAGATCTCCTTATATGTCAAATTACGATTCTGGTGATGTTGATGTCTATAGTTTCAAGAGGAAAGGTAGTTCATGGAGTGGTGGAAGCACATATGAACCCTGGAGGTTTGGGGAAGGGGAGCCTGATCCTCGAGTACCACAAGATATGTATGAACATAGTAAAAGTCCAATGAGGTACCATGATTATCCTCCAAAATTACCTCAGAAAAGTGCATTCTATGAAGAGCCTTGGGATATGCCTGAAGACCATTATCACGTCCATGGAACCAAGAAATTGAGAACTGGTTCCTTTCCACCTGAGAAAGAGCTACCAGAGTACTCTTTATCTGATCTTGAACAAGAAAAACGTGCTTTTCCAAGGATGCTCTCTGATGTTCCTCAACCTGAAGCCTTTGATAAGAACTTTGAGCCTGCAGCTTTGGGGTGTAAACAGATCCCGGATCGTCCAACAAGTTTCACTCCAACTTGTGGAGAAAGGAATGATCACTGGAAACCATCTTACGATGGTTTTCCGGTAGGTTCTGGTTCTCTACAATCAAACATAGTTGAGAGGAAAAGATTTACTCAGGAGATGGATCAGCCATCTTTGAAAGAGTGGAAATGGGAGGGGACAATAGCCAAGGGTGGAACACCCGTTTGTCGTGCTCGCTGCTTTCCTGTTGGAAAAGTCCTCGACATGATGCTGTAAGTAGTACAAAATCCTTTCTCATAGTTAACATTTGTTCTTATTAATTCCTCCATTAGCTTTAAAGTAGGTCCTGTGAAATGGAGTTGCTCTGTGTTATTTCCGTTATTCAATTCATTGTTTCAAGCCACAAATTGACAGATAATGTCATTTTGTAGTCGATGGATTAAAGGTTTAATTATTTATTGTCCAATTTGATACAACATGGAGGAGGATTTCTGCAACTATTTATGCACATATTTATTGTTTAATATTTTTTAGATTTCTTCCAAAAATCAAGTTGAATTTTTTTTTCTAATTAAATAATGAATCTTTCCGACTTCATGGGGCATCACATGGTATTTCTGATAGCGTCCATTTCCTCGTTTCCTGCCAGTCCTTTGGACTTCCTCGAATTACTGATTACCCGACCTTGATGCTGCAGGCCTGAATTCTTAGATTGCACAGCAAGGACAGGTTTAGACATGCTCGCAAAGCATTATTATCAAGCATCTAGTGCTTGGGTTGTTTTTTTTGTTCCTGAAAGTGATGCCGACATGGGATTCTATAACGAATTCATGAATTACTTGGGAGAGAAGCAGCGAGCGGCTGTTGCTAAATTAGATGATATGACCACTTTGTTTCTTGTACCTCCATCTGATTTTTCCGAGAAAGTACTGAAAGTACCTGGGAAACTGAGCATTTCAGGTGTTGTTTTGAGATTAGAGCATTCTGGTTCCACTCTCGGTTCTGCACATCTGAATGAAAGAAGTGATGCAAACTCGTTACCTTTTCATGGTGATGCATCTTATGCAAAGCCATCAACAGCTTCAGGGTCATTTCCTTCTATGACATATCCTGAATTAAGTAGGCAAGGAATTAAAGACATCTCCTATCCAGGGAATGGGGCCACATCAACTCCACCTGTTTCACTTTCCGCATCTGCTCATTCGGTTGGAAATATATCGGACATGTATAGTGAACAGAGGCGTGATTATGCACCCGAGCAAAACGCTATGTTTGGAGCAGGCTGGTCTTCTCAAGATCAGCAGCATCCAGTTTCTGTCACCAGAAATGCTCCCTCTCAAGTTCCCAGCTTTGATCCGGCAATTCAAGGGAATCAATCATTTATGCCAAGAGCAGTGCAAGAAACATATACTAGTACCGCTGGAAGTTCTGGGATTCCTTTACCTGGAAATAGCAAGCCATCTATGCTCGAATTCAAATCTTCAGTCCCTTTATCTATGCCGAGTAATGCCCTTCAACCGGAACAATTAGCACAACTAGCATCATCTCTTATCGGGCAACAAGGACAGGTTGGGAATGCTCCAAATGCATCAATCGGGGAGAGTTTTCGACATGCAAACACAATGGACCACTCCGACATGTTGAGACAATCACAGGGATACGGTTTACAGAATAACCAGCCTGTTCCGGAGCTTTCAACATCTCAGTATTCTCAACTGCAACAGTTACAACAGCAGCAGACATCAAATTTAGCTGCAGCAGTCTCTCAAGCACCTCAAAGAAGTCAGCAACTGCAAGGTACCGGCCTACCAGAAGAAGGCGATGGCGATCCGCAGAAACGCTTGCAAGCAACATTACAATTGGCAGCAGCTCTTCTTCAACAAATTCAGCAAGGGAAAGGGACTTGAACTGCTGTCGGATTCAACTTCGATACGTTGGGTAAAATCTATTACTTTTAACAACTAGCTTCATAAAATTTCACCTTGTTTTGTATTCTATGGTTCGATTTGCAGTCTTCCGAATGATTCAGCTGATCATCTCAGTTTGTAGCACTGTGCTTAAGGGATTTCATTCTCAGATACTTGAATTGCTATACGTTCTTAGAAATGTTTAGTGATGAAGCCTACTTAAATATGTATTCCTGTTTTACTTAACAACTTGTAATCCTGCCATGTTGATAGCTACCTTCAATTCGCAAAATAACTGATTTTTTTTTTAATTATTACTTTTGAATAGGGGTATAATTGAGATAGTCATGCTCTCAAGTTATTCAAGTTTAGCTTAATATGAAAAATGAATTCAATTTAATCGTTATTGAGTTGAGCTCGAACTGCTTGAGCTCATTCATCTGAGTTCGAATTTCTTAGCATTTAATTAACATGTAGGCTTAGGCCTAATTATTGTTTGCTTTCTGTTAAAATCTTTTATTTTTAATTAATAGTAAAAATAACCTCACTTTGAAATTATGCCGAATCATAGAAATTGAGTTTGATTAATCGAGTTTAATAGTGTCCGAACAAAAAACTCGATTTCGATAAGAAATATTGAACTTCACAGGCATGTATTTGTTTATATCACAAGGAAACATGTGAATAAGACCAAAAATGGAAATAAATTTTAAAATAGACTGAAAACCGAAAAAAGAGAGAAATTATTACATAAGGAATTTACAATAATTAAATCACCCTCCATCCAGTCAACCATATTTCACATTGGGTCAGCACATATGTAGCTGTCTAATTATTTTATCAACCATGCATTAAATTAATAAAAATTAACGTCATATTAAGGAAACATGTAAACCTAGCAATTCATGTCAGTCTTGTATTCAAATTTTTATTACATCGGAACTTGAGGATACTTATATAAACTTTTTGAAACATGAAAAGTTGATATTATATAAACTTTGCAACATTCGAGTATATTGTTTCATGTCAACAATTCAAGCTGAACTCGTTTGTAGTTACAGAATACTTATCCAACATCATTGGACCTACTAATCTAGGGAAGGAATCTTACATTTTGGTAATTCCTCTAAACAATTCTGTGATATCAACCATTCCAAACTTTCCAGCTACACAAGGTTTAATGTATTGTGTATTTGGTACATTCGATGTATGTTCGGATATGCATGCGAAACACAAATCTTTTAAATGTATGAAAAAAAATTCTTAATAAAGAATGAGTTTACCTGCGTCGACACATAACAGGTGTCCGGCACTCAACTCTAAGCCCGGGTGAGTGACTAATATAAGCAATGATGATAGTACAGAAAGGGATTTCGTTCTACACACCTACATATATATCCACAAGCTACGCTGACTAATAATAGTTCCTAAAATTAATAAAAGTTAAGCAAAGTTATAAATCATGGGGTGAAAAATGGAACTTTTGCATTCTAATTTATCAGAAATAACACACATGGAAAACCATTTTAATTTTGATAAAATGATAAGGGGGCCAGATTATTCTTTTCTTTTTTCTTTCTTTTTTACCTTGTCTTTCGGATTTTACTTGAGTATTCCGTGCCCTGAGACAAATGGTCAGAAATCAGTAAGAGCCCCGAATCATGATTTCATCTGATGCGATGAATGACCGAGGATGTTGTTGGCTAGTTCTTCATTCACCTTAACAGGAAGCGGAGGCATCTGTTTCATTACCTCTGGCAGATCATTCAAACTGGTAAAAAATGAAAACAATCGTTGAATTACTGCAGATAATATATATAAGACAATAAATAATGCATTCATGAGGGATGGAACTTTCTCATCATTCCCCTCTATCAAAACAGTAAGCTACACAAAAGGATCATCTCTGTCCGACTTTCCACTAAATATAGGGAGATTGAGAGAGGAAGAGATGAAGATCCATGGTCCTTACAAGGTTCATCATCCTTGTTCCAAAAACTAATCATCTATGCAGCTCCAGAGCCAGTCGGGGGTAAATCAAAATAGAAATAAAGGATCAGGCTTAGCTAGGGGTCAGCCCCCATGCGTTTGCATAATTTATATAATTCAGTCAATGCCTAAACTATGAAGAGGATGCCATATGAATTCTATAACAATATATATACACATAGCAGGAAATGTCTTAACCTTTTCACTTCCTCGACCCTTACGACTTACAACCTTAGCTTAATGAATTCTGTACAAACCAAATGTCAAATGAAACTAGTGCCAATTTATTTAACAAAATAGCTTGCAACAATGATAGGTGTACGCATCAATATGGAGGACAAATGTGTTGAGGGGAGGTCAGTCTTGGACCCTCAAATAGTTGAGGTATTGCTCGGACACAATATATCCACTGTTTGAGGGTCCGAGACTGACCTCCCCTCAACAAAATGTCATTTCAAAATTGTTCTCTACCAGATGGCAGAACAGAACAGAGCCTATTTACATGCTCCAAGGAGTTTTGCTTACACCATTTTCCACTCTAATTCAGCTATTGGGAGAAAAAACTGATCACCCAAACGGCTTCTGGTAGAGGTGCTCATGGGCGGCCAGGGCTTGGACCCTGGAAATTTTTCAAATCTCTTACCCAAGCTCATTCAGGCTGCACCCAGACAAGCCCGAATAACTCATTTTGCTATATTTTATATTAAGATTCATATTTATAATTAAATTTAAATAAAAATATCCATATTATCATTAAAGTTTTAAATAAAAACACCTTATCCTAGCCCAACTTAGGACGGCCAAACCTATTGGTCAGACGTGTAGCCCAGCCCTTGGATGGGTCTAGCTATCATGCAATTTGAGTTTGAATCCCGCAAGTTGTTCCAAGTTCTTGACTTTGGGTAGACAATAAACCCAATATCTTAATGACAATGACATAGGCATTTAGACATCAAGGTAGGAAAGCTAAAAATTTGACTTGCTGCTCAATTTTGGTTTCAGAATTTTCACATAATGATAAATATGAATTATCTTTGTACATCAGTGGCTGTTAACTTTGCTCAGCAAAAACATAACAAACTTAAGTGTCGCTTGATAATTAGCCCGACAAGCCATCTATCTTGCATCAGCATCAGGTGATATATAACTTTTAACATCTCACATGGTGAAAAATAGCTAGTCCTTTAATGATAGGTAAAACTTTTATAAATGTGTAGTAGCATGCACAGGAAAGTAAAACAGCTACCAAAAAGAAGCTGAGAAGCCAAAACAACCAACCATACTCTCAACAGAAAATTTTACGGCTATTGCCTCAGATTGACAAGTACTAGGATCATTTTCTCATTTTCATTACTAAGAAATTAGTTTTAGTTTGCTATTAGAACATGTGAAATGCCCTCCCCTATAATACCATTAAAACAGTGCTTGCCAGCCTAGACTGCTTTTTCTGTTCATCATTTCCTATGAAGGAAACTAAATAAATTAATCGAATGTACTGTTGACAAGAAAAAGAGTCCATGACTGCCATAAAAATACCATTTCACATCACATGGAAATGAATGATTCTAGACTTGCACTCGTGCAATAAAAAAGCAATTATGATGAAGTCCTATTAGCATAAAACATATATTAAAGAAATCTCTAATTTGGACAAAACAGAAAAATCAAATCATTGAGGTACATACTCATTCATGATCGTGAGGATATTGTCCCGGGCTTTGCATAAGAGATTTATATTATCATGTACCTGGATGGAAAATAAATGGAAATAATATCAATCAATAAAGTAGCCATTAGCTATTAGGGGATTAAGTACATGAAGTTGATTTCCCCCCCTTTCATTCCATTATTTTACCCTGCTGCCACTTTCAATCAAAATCAACAATGACCACATATAAGCAAGGGATTAAAAAAATATTAAGTTTTAGAGGAATATAATATAAAGATTTCAACTCCAACGAAATATGATTTATTTGACAAGATAAAAACCAAAAGAGAGAGAGGGAGATCTCAACCACATAAAATGAAATGAAGCAACAGCAGCACTAATGAATGCAAAATTAGAACATATTTGCTCAGAAGAAGAGCAGGTCTCTGTAGCACATAATTATGGAGAAAATTCTATTGAAACTATATGCATCACCTGGAAAGCTGCGAAATTTGCAGAAATCTGATTAAACATTTGAGCGTTTTGCTCAAACAGTTCTCCCGTCACACCACCAATGGCTGAAAAGACAATTCAAATTCTTAATTTTTTTTTTTTAAAAAAAATGTAAAAAAGCAAATTGATTATACACTTTTCTGTTGGTAAATTTTAAACTCAATGTAAGGTTTATGCTCTACGTGCCCATGACTCTTGTCAGCTCCAAAGAATTACGGTGCATGCTAATTAATAATTTTTAAAATAAAAACATGGCTATTTTATTTCCGCTGATTGAGCATAAAATTTTCAGCTCAAAGTTTCTGCCCAGCTGTAATTTTTATATTGGAAAACAGTAAAGTCCTCTCTAATATATGTTTTAACCAAACCTTCATATGGGATGCCATCATCATTGTCCATAGGGATCATTGGTAGAGCATATGAAGGACCATTAGGTCTAGTTGTTAAATGAGGTGTAGACTTCGCCGAAGTATCCATACCCTTCTCCTGTGAAACAATGTCGCTATCAAACTTGAGGTTACAAAAACAACAGTAGCCTACTAAGAAAAGAAATCAGATGCAAATAGATGAATGCATAAACAAGAGGACTGACTAGAGGTGTAAATGAGACACGGGTGTTCACAAGCTATTCAAATTTAACTAAAAAAAACTCAAATTCAATTTGGTGATTATTGAACCAAACTCAAGCTCAAGCAGCTTGAGCTATCGGTCGAACCAAATTCAAGCACTATAATAGTCTATTTGAACAGCTCACAATGCTAATCCAACTATGAATGAACTTAATCAAGCTCGAGCTTGAGTAGCTCAATTATGTCACAAGCCAAGCTCGAGCTTAGAAATTGATGCTCAATTGACCCCGAGCTGAGTATCAAGCCCCGAATTTCAAGTCGAGCTTGAGCTTGCCACTATTTGGGTTCAGCTCGGCTCAATTACACACTTAGGGCTAAGGAAACTTTTAATGGGAAGGAATAGCAGTTCCACTCCCATCACCAACTGAGCTTAACAATGATAAGCTAGAGCATTGACAAAAACACCTAATACCATAAAGAAATTTCTTTGAAAAAAAAACAAAAGAAAGAATTAGTGTGGAATATCATGCAAAAGATCTATCTGGGTTGAACACGCTATGGAGTAGACCTTCTCTGCACAAGTTTCAACTTTCAACCATATCTAGCTAAGCCCAAGACTTCAAGCTTTATTTATCAGATAGTCAATTAAACATGCACCTAAGGCACAGTGGAAATTACATAATTGTGTTACATATACCAGCCACTTATGTAACCTTGATTTGTTATCTGGTTGCCTCCTGCTTGAATCATTTCAGGCACACCTTTATTTCAAGAACTTCAATATCCATGTGTAATGAAGGATGATGAGTGTATAACAATCACAGGAGTAGTGAGTGATATATATATTTGAAGCAACTGTCATGTCAAGAAAGCCTAAACGGGCTTTAGAATTCATAGAGAAACAGATTTAGAAACTACAAACTCAGTGACCATAGGAAACAGATTTAGAATTCATAGAGAGAATAAGAAACTACAAAAGTTACTAAATGGGCTAGGTAATTTCATTCAAGAAACGATCACAGGGAAAGAACTTTCTTCCGAAGACATTCTTTAAGGAACAATTGTGAAATATAAAGCAGTTTATAAGGACATTGAAAATATCAATTGTACTAGCATGAAGATTCTGAAAAAAAAAAAAATACCCTTCGGTCTTTATTTTTCCTTGCTGAATGATCCTCCTTCCTTCGTTTGCCATTTTCCTTTTTCTGCAAGCATATTCAACGAGGTGATTTTTTGGCACACAAATACAATGCATATATATATATGCATATTTACTACAAATACAAACAAAATGATTATGAAACATTCTACAGACATTATGCTATACAAAATTACAGAATAGAACAATCTTTTTAAAGAGGAATGCTAGCAGCCAAACTAGCTATAGACCTTTTTTCCAATGAGCTATAGAACTTTTCCAGATGACAAACGAATTAGAAAAAGATAAGGCATCCATCAAGAAATAGCAGGAGAAAAACATAAGAATTAGTTGAAAACCTATCTCATACAGTAGTTTTCTGAAGGCAGATAATCAACTAAACAAGGAATCAAGAAAAGTCAGTCATAAACACAATCAGTAGCTAATTGTTTTATCCATGAATAATGATCCACGATTATTATCATGCCATTGAAGAATGTTGACATCTTTCTTTCTGCTATAATACACTGAACTTTAATTAGAATCTTATAGCTCTAGATAAGTAGAGTTTTTAATATGATATGAAACATAATCTAAAATTCATTTATTAAAAAAGTCTAGGAAAAAGATTAAAGCTGGAATTGAGTTTAATGTCATTGCAATTTAATGCATTTTAGAAATATAAATTAGGCATCAATAAGCTTATAGTAAGTACCACCTCATTATTAGTAGTCCTGTCTCTACCCTGTGGGAAGGACTACATGTCAAACATACCAGATTTTGGGTTCTTCCTCCAATAAAATCAGGACAAATACATCCCTTTACACAAAAGCTCTAAAGAGAAACTCTTGACATTCACATTAAATGAAACATTTGATTTAAATTAATCAAGTTGTTACCAACTTACAGTCATCCATCTACAACGCAGTGCCACCTCCCGAACTGTTTTGTCCTTCAACTGCATTGCGATCTTAGCATAGCGAACTATGGTTGAATCAGAGGTATACCTGCAAACAGAGATATTGATCAAGCCTTCAGTAATCAAAATCAAGTGAAGAAATATACAAGGAAAACAATAGGAGACCCAAAAAATAAACAGGAAAAAAAGCAAATATGCCCAAAACTCAACCTAGAGAAAACACATTAGTAATTTTTGGCAAAGTAAATTAACAAAAAGAGTAACATATATAACAGAAGCTATTATATAAGCCAGCATCACAATTAAGCATGCTTTAGATTTCTGACGGGACAGCTATATGAGGAGTTTAGACGGACGACCACCAGATCAACTATAGACTAAATAAGAAACAGGCCACTTTAACTGGAGCCAGCACGCTAATAGTTATACCTTGGAAATATTACTCGTTCTACAATATCACAACAACATAAATGCAAGTAACAAGTGAAATAGCTTTTATTGAACTAAACATCAAGATGGTGAAAAAGAAGCCACTCCACAAATTTATGTGGTCACAATGCCACGAATTATTGGATAGTGTTAGAGAGCAAGCTCCTCGTAATGAACTGAAACTGGCAAACGATAGTATTCTAAGTCATAGCAACTCAAGCAACACTATTGTACTCACCAACCATCTTTCAACCCAAGACTGCAGAATATTATGGAACAATATTTTATTGGTCTGTCTCAAACCACATCACTTAAACGGAGAGTCCATGATACTGTATCTAGCATAAAGTTTGGCCAAGGAAGAAAAACAAGGTAACATGGAAGCATGTTTTACCAAAACGAAGACATGTCCAATCATAGTTAGCCAAATGTCTTTTGTGCAAAGAACTCCTTGGTTTTAAAGTACGAAACAATGCAAGTTCATCAAGGGGATCAAAGGAATAAAGGAAGAACAAAAGTTTCTCTTCAATTCCCTCAAACCTACAAAATCATAATTGAGCAACAAACATAGTCGCTAAAACTGAAAATTTCGCACATCAAAAAAGACAAGTACATCTTTGAATCATGTATAAAATTTGAAAATCAATAATAAATGTGTAAATGATATTTCCAGTTCCCACTGATTTTTTTAAGCTTATTAAATTAAAGAGTGAGTAACAAGTTCCATACAAGTAAAAGCAAACGAAAGAAACAAAACGATTAAAGAGGTACAAAATGAAGTGTTAGAGACGGAGAGGGAACTTAAGCTTACTTGACGAGCAAATCTTCGAGCATCGTTTGTTCTTCAGGAGTCCAGTCGAGGGAGATGCCAGGGTTGTGCCTCAACGCGGACTGCGTGTCAGCCGAGACGGCGGCGGCGGCGGCGGTCGATGTATTGCCCCCACTATTGTTCGAATTGACGGCAACACCATTGGCAGTTGGAGGAGGAGAAGGCGTTACGTTCTGGTTCGACGAACCTTCCTGATGATTCCCCGTCGGATTCGCACTCGCAGCCATTAATCATATATAACAAAAAGCTAAAATCCTTTCTGTTTCTCTCGAATTCTAACGATGTGAGCTAATGAATTGGAAATTTATCTATTATTTGTGATGTTAAATCTATGCTGGGACAATTGTAATTAATCAGAGAACAAAAGGGAGAAGGAAAGGGTGGCTTCTCGCAAAGGGATAGAAATGGAGGAGAGTTGTTCTTCAATTGCCAACCTAAAAATGCGATTCCTTTTTTTTCTTTTTCTTTTTTCACTTTTTTCCCGAGAAAGTGACAGATTTTTCTCTCTTTTTAACATGCTTTAAGATGCTCTCTTTTTTTTTTCCCCTTTTTAATTCTTTTAAATTTAATCCGCTTGCCCTTTTATTACCGAGCTGTAATAATAAATTGCAAGAAATAAAGAGATATATATATATACACACATAGCCCTCATAAAATATCTGAAGTAACTTTTTCATTTTTATATTTCTGATAGATTTTTCAAAGAAAAATATTATACGGACAAATGGATGCCAATAATTATTAGGTTTGGTTTGAATTCAACTTTAAGGAAATTATATAATTGTCCCTCAATTATTAGTGTATTTTTATCTTAGTCATTTAATTATAAAAATTTTCTATTTAACTACTAACATTTTTATCGTTTCTATTTTATTCATACTCCGTCAAATCAAATGATATGTGACCTTTTCAAATTGGTATAATCCCATTTGGTTCTCAATTCTATCACATTTTATCAATTTAATTCTAATTCTAAATAATTTAATAAATTAAACTTTTCATATTTATAAATCTTATCAATTTAATCCTTAATCATATCTTCCTAAATCAATTTTAAATGTTGTCATTTCCTTTCCCTAAATCAATTTTCCTAAAACTCAGAAAACAAGCTATCCTCCATTTTCAATTCTTGCATGCAAACTGCTACTGAAATTATTAAAAATATGTTTTTCAATTCCTCTATATCAAACACCAGCAACCACCAAATACAGACCCATTTAATGCAACTAGCGCTAGTTATTATTATAACTGATTATGTCGTGTTGACATGTTCAAAAGTAAAATTATAAGTTTGAAGAATGGGTTTAAAAAAAAAAAATTTAAATAAGTTAGTCCTTGAGTAATAATTTTTTATGTGAGCCTGATTCGACCTAAATTTAGCTAAAAAAATATTTTTTTTTATTTTTTGTTTTTGTTTTGTTATTATATTGCTATTATTATTTTTTTGGATATTGTATAATTTTTATTTTATTGTTAATTTTGTTATTATTTTAGAGGCATTTGCTTGTTAAGTTACAATTATCTTACTATTATTTTAAGTGTAATTTTTTTGCATATTTTCAATTTATTGATATATATTTATTTTAATATTTTTAATATATTTAATATATTGTATTTTTTAAATTTATTTTATATAAAAATAATATAGATGGATTGACCCGAGCTTGAATTTAATATTTTTATCTAGACTAGATTTAGACAATATTTTAAGTAAGAAATATTTAGAAGAAAACAAGAAAAAAATTAAATTCATATAACTTTTTCAAGTCCTTCAATAACCAAGTTGATGTTCCCCACCTTTATTCCATTTCATAAGACTAAATTGAAGTCTCCCGATATCTTCTTGTTGCCTATAATAGATTTTTCCTAATAAATGTATTTGAAGAGCGAATTGATAAAATTGTAAGTGTAGAGTATTAAATTTATTAAATTATTTAAAATTAGGATTAATATTATAGAATGTGTAAGTGTTGAAAATTAAATATATTATTATACCAATTTAAAAAAGTCATGTCATATTTTTTCGTTGATAATTCAATGATGGGCGACCAAAACAAAAGTGATTGAAGACGTTAGTGACAAAATTGAAAGTTTTTGCAATTAAGTGACTAATTATGTAATTTATTCTAAGTTTTAATATTTATTTTATAGAAACTTTAATATATATATTATAAAACTTTTAATGATGTAAGAAAAATTCAATGGAATAGTTTTAAATATTTTTTCTATGAAATTTAATTAATTAAAATATTTAAAATGAATTATGTTAAACTTTAAAAGTTTAACTCTATAATTTTAAATTGTGAAATTTTTATGACAATAAATGAGTATAATTCATCATACTTGTTATTTAAAAAAATTTAAGTAAGGGTTGTAATTGTAAACTAAAAGGTAAATACATTTTTGAAATCTAACTTTGGCTTCAACGTTTAAATTAGTACTTAAATTATTTTTGTCCAAACAAGTATTCAATTTTATAATTATTTTATTTTTTATAATATAAAATAAATCTTTTATATTAAAATAGATGTTATTATAAGTATGATAGGTATTAATGACATGAATACACAGGTATCTCTTGTCATTTCTGAGGATAGATAGAAATAGTCAAACCTTGTTGTTTTTAATGTTGCAACAAGTTGTTATTATCACCAAGTATCATTGATCCAAGTTTTGATGACATTAATACCTACTTGTTGGTGTGGATGTTATTTCATATTCTTTTATTTGTATTATAGGTTAAAAATGGTATCTTAATGAGGACGAGTCATTACTTTAACTTATTTCTCAAAAAAGAGTGATAATGTTGTGTTTTATAGTGTCGATGGTTTCTTATATTATGGGTTTAGTTTATGTTAGTAATTATTATACTTTTGAGAAAACTATTACTAAAAAGTTAATCGCTATTAGTGATAATGATCACCATATAGAAGATGTTATCATTGTTACTTTAAAAGAGTTGAAAGCCTCAATTGTTATGCAATAAAAGTTTGATGATAATAATTGCTTGATGAGGTGATTGAAGATAATTTCGTTGGCAAATAACAACTAGAGGTTGTTTCTCATGTTAGAGTCTACTAAAGACATTAATGTAGTAATTGAACAATAATAATATAATGTTAATGTTGAAGTTGAAGAAACAATCACAATTGCGAAAGAGGTAGAAGTTATTGCACCTCCAGCTGTAATAAAAAAAGCAACAAGTGAACCTATTATAAACCCTATCGAACCATATTATTGAGTTCGATGATGTTGTACCATTAACGACTATTGCTTCTAGAATGATCGAGAAAAGAATGAACATGACAATAATCTTTGGACATTTTGAGGCTTAGTTGAAGTTCCTCAATAATTAGCTCAACTTCTTTAACAGAGAGAAGATTAAAGTTATTTGATACAAAATTAATTTAAAGGTTGCTGATAAATAAAACTTTTCTCCCTTTGTTATTTTACAAATGGGGGGAGAAATGTTGAGTAAGTAGGAGTTATTGGGATAGAAGTCTATGGTTAAAACATTATTCTAATCAAAGTCAAATTGAAGAAATGTAGTAAGGTTAAAACACCTTATTCTAGTCAACATCAAATAGAGGAAGTAAACTTTAGCCTTCACACTTGTAGATCCCCTGTCTTGCCACTTGTATTTATTTTAGTAAGAATTTTGGTTGCACAACTTTTAACACTTCTTAAACCATGTCTTAACCATTTTCTATTTGGTTTATTGTAATTGTTTTGAATAGACTTATTCTTGCTTTCTTAAAATGCATGGTAATTTTGTGGATGTATTGTGACAGAAGTAATATGTTTTGATTCAACATGTCCAATTTCCCATACTTTTAATTTGTATTGGGAGTGTGTTGTTTTGTTGTAACATTACGTCAATATCCAAAATGAGAAGATTGTTAATCAATTTTCGTCCGACCTTGTTGGAACGTAACTTGCAATTAACTTTTCAACAAGTTATTTCAATTTAATATTATTTATGGTTGATAACTTTTGACATGTATTATATGATGGAAATTTTAATAAAAATAAGATAATATATTTGTTAAAGAATGTTATAGTATATCAGGTTCAAGGTCCTAACGAGTTTTTTTATTCCTTATTTAAGGAGTTTTGAAATCAACGGTTTGTTTTGTTTTTTTGCTTGATGTGTGAATTTGTTTCAACTAGAGATGTTCATAAGTTGTATTATCTGTTTAAATCCAAAGACCTATTCGAAATATGAGAGAATTTGAAATAAATATTAAGCTCAAATTTGAGCTTGAACAAAATTTTGAACCAATTTTTATTTAAGCTCAACATGATTTGATATTTATTTATTATATTATAAATATAATATAATATAATCTATGTACCTATATATAAACTTGATTTACAAGTGTTGTTTTTTTCCCTTTTATAAAAATGGTAAAATTTAAATTTAAATCCCTATGTTACCCATACCTATATATAATGGGTCACTTCCCTTTTTTTCTTCTTATATTTTTGCATTATTTAGAAAATGATAAATTTTAATTTTCCCCTTATGTTACACTCAATTTGAAAATCATTTAACAATAGTAAAATTTTAATTTTGGTCAATGTGCTACACTCGAATTTAAGATCTAATCTTTATACTTCAACTTTTTATTTAATTAGGTACCTCGATTTTTGTAATGTCATTTGATTAAAATATTAATTTAACTTTTAAGAGTTGTAAATACTGTTAAAATCATTTGTTAAATTTAAGTCAATTCTATTTTTTTGTTACATGGTTATAAGTGAGTATATATATTTTTTTAATTTTAAAATATCATTCTAATAGATTTAATAAAAAATTTAATAATATTAATAATTAGATTTGAGTTTTTAAAACTGAAAATAGAGAGATAGAGAGTAATTTCCTGAAAATTCGAAGCCTAGTATATTTTAATATTTAAATATTTACTTTGTAATTTGACTTAAAATAATTAACCAATCCGAAACGTGATAGGAATCATTCCAATATGGCATAGGAAAGGAAGCTCCATCTTCTTCATGCTAACACTTGGCATACACTCACCATATTTCTTTATTTATTTATAAAATGATTATTTTTAATTTTGGTCCTTCTAATATGCTCAATTTTCAGTTTTAATCCTTTTTATTTGAATTTCTAACATAATTTGGTTTCTATAATTTTTTAATGTTATTAACTGGTTTAAATAGTTAATATATTTAACTTTTCAATTAAAATGTTACGTGGATAAGTATAAAATTTGAAAGTGAATTTTTAAATCCAAAAAGTAGATGAATTGAATTCTTGAAAATAAAAGTAGGAGGACTAAATTCCAGATGTATGAAGTGTAGATATTTAGAGTCATGGTTGTTTGAATTGGACTAGCCGGTCAAATCAAGAACCAATCGAGGTATCGATCTGAAAGACATCAGGGTGATTGATTCGTGAACCGATACAGACCAATTAAACCAGGTTAAAAAAAGATTGAACTGATTTTTTTTAAATATATATTCTTTTATTTTATGATTTTTTAATTATTTCTTTAATCCAATCGTACAAACCAATGGCCTAGTAAGTTTAGTCACCAATCCGGTTTTGAAAACTTTGCTTAGAGTATATTTTGATCTTCAAATTTTTACTCTATAAATCGATACAAACAAATAATCAACCCAATGTTTAGCATGGGCATCCTTCGCCTCCAAAAGGAGATTTTAGTAAATAATCAAATATAACACTTGGGTTAAGAGTCAAGTTGGTAATTTCTTTTACATCTCCCCCTCTCGATACCCAATAATCATATACGCCCCTAAAATAAAGAGCCTTGAATATTAGAAAAAAGCACTTATACTGAACAAAATTAGGTGAATACCCAAAATTGTGATCATTTTATTTCTATCTTTCCATATATAGCCTAAAAAAAAATTCTTCAAGAGTTTCAAGTCCAAAAGGGGTAGACCATACTAATTTTAAATTATAAATCACTTACTTAAACTCGGAACCATCTCTAAAATCCAAACCCATTTTCAAATATATTTTAAATTTATAATTTTAATTTTTATAAAATATATAAATAATAATTTAATATATTTTTATTAAAATTTTAATATAAAATATTAAATATATTTTTTAATGTTACATTATAAATTACATATTTATTATAAATCTAATTTCTATGTGACATAAAACATAATAATATAGAAATAGTCAGCCTCCAAATATCTGACGGGATTCCGGGTTTGGACAGCTAACTCGGCCTTTTAACAGGCCTAGAGTGCACCAACAACCCTAGGGAAATCAACATCTAAATGAAACCAATCGTCACCGTTGATTTTTTACTATAAAAGACTCCAGTAGGGTTTAGTGACAGATCTCTATTCTCTTTACTCTCTCTCAAAGCTCGGCTGCTAACCCCTGTGCTCAAAGCTATGGTAAAATCTCAATCTCCTCACAATACTTTATTATCTTTATATATTTTTCTAATTTGCTCTCTTTTTTTTTTTTTGTTAATTTAGCTTCTCTTAAATCTGTTTTTGTACCGTTTTTGATGTCAGATTCCTGTTTGTTCTTCGTTTTTGATTGATTAAAATTCATAAAAAACATGAAATACTGGATGCATTTTCTTTACGACGTTACAATTTTGTTTGAGAAAAGAATCAATAGAATGAGCTAATCTCTTGTTTTCCTGTAATATATTTAACTTCAGTCTAAGCAGTGTCTTCGAGTTTTTTTTTTTTTGTCATTTTCCTTTTTCCTGAATTATTTAGTAGAATTGACCCGAATCGAAGCAAGCATCAAGAAAGTAAAGCTGTTTATTATTATTTTTCATTGGAAAGAATTAGGAAATGTTTGGTTGTTTGTTTTGCAATTTCGTTTTTTACTTCCATAAGAGAAATGAAAATAAACGTGTTTATAGAAGATAACATTGTTTACCGATTGTTAATATTATCTCTTAAAGCTGAAAAATTATGGTGGTAAGTATTGATGTAATGTAAAATATTTGTAATTGTGAAAAGCATGGGACTTGAGTACTTAACTTATGCTTATATTACTTTGACTAGCTATCTTTCTTTTAATTACCTACGTTTGATCTATATTTGGACATAGGAGTCAGGAAATAAATCCGCCAAGATCCCCAAAAACATGGAAAAACTTGAAAAAAATGTTGAACATACTCTCTATGACATTTACATTCGAGTCTAAATAATATAGTACTTAACAGTTTTATAGGTTTATTTGTGTTTGAAATGGTTGTCATAGATGCTTCCTCATTTTGCTGAGTTGGTTTGTTTTGTGGCCTAGCCTTACGTGAAAGCTCAAAAGTCAAAGGCATACTTCAAAAGATATCAAGTTAAGTTCAAGAGAAGACGAGGTATGATACTGATGTCTGTACCTTAAATAGTGATATGCAGATCTGTCCTTGCTTTCTTTGATGTTTTAATACTTTTTTAATCTTGTAGAGGGCAAGACTGACTACCGGGCCAGGAACCGTCTTATCAATCAGGATAAAAACAAGTACAATACCCCAAAATATCGTTTCGTCGCAAGATTTGTATCCTAATATTGGACTGACTGTCTTCCCCCCGCCCCCACTTGCTCACTTTCATTTGGTTTATGATGTGGGTAGCAACTAGCAAGCAGCCATTTTTTATGTCAACTTCTGTGAGTAATTTGTTCTGACAGCCTGATAATTTGTTTGAGGCTATGACTTTCTGTATGCAATTATATGTGCTAACCTATATTGATTATTCTTTCATTTTTTTACATTATTCTTCGTATAAACATTTTTGGGCCGCTGGTTAACATTCCAACCTTAACACATTTATTAGACCAATAAGGATATAGTTGCACAAATTATACATGCTAGTATTTCTGGTGATATAGTTCTTGCAGCAGCTTATGCTCATGAACTTCCCCGCTATGGACTTGAAGTGGGCCTTACCAATTATGCTGCAGGTGTGTCATTTTCTTCTGTATGAATATTCAAATGGTCTTTTTACTCCCTGGCTGAGGGTGGTATCTTACTTGATGATGCTTCAAACACAGCTTATTGTGTTGGACTCCTCTTGGCTCGCCGAACACTGAAGCAACTGGAGATGGATGCTGAGTATGAGGGAAATGTTGAGGTATGCATGTGCCATTATTTTTAAGGTTTGAAGAATTATGGGTTGTTTACACCTTTCGTTTAGATGTATGATAAGTTTGTAAATCATGTGTCATTTGCTCGCAGGCAACTGGGGAGGACTTCACTGTTGAACCAGCAGAGACCAGGAGGCCTTTCCGTGCGCTCCTTGATGTTGGTCTTATCAGAACTACTACTGGTAACCGTGTTTTTGGTGTTCTCAAGGTAAGTGGAACCCTTTCCTATTTATGGGTCCTGATTCAGGTTGTGCTCATTGGTTTTCTTTGTCCTAGTCTTATCAAAGTTGTGGAATCTTTTGATCATAACACAAATATTCTAGCTTGCCTAAAGTTGGATAAATACCTGAGCCATGATTATGATACAAGAAAAATATACAAACATAACACAAATATAAGAATTTCCCTGTTAATCATCATGCTTGCTAATTGAGTTTTCAGTGCATTGATATTTCTCATCTGTATACCTCAACATTGTTGAGGTTGAGGTGTTAATTTCTGGAAGTGAAAGAAATAGTTTGGTATGTATTTGGAACCCTAAACCCTAAACCCTATTTGTTGAGGTTAAATTTCTGGAAGTGAAAGAGAAGAGTTTTTTGTAGATGGAACAATTGTTTTGATATTATAAAATTTTGTGCAATGAGTATTTAAGCTTATCTGTTTATGGTAGCAGCTAGGCCATGCTTTTATGCCATTTATTGCTGAAGAAAACTATTCTTGGATATTATCTTTTAGCTCAACAATCTTCCACTTGCATTTTCTAATCATTCAGTTTTAATGTGTAGTCCTGTTTCATTTTAGGGTGCTCTGGATGGGGGAATTGATATTCCTCACGGTGACAAGAGGTTTGCTGGATTTAACAAGGACAGTAAGCAACTTGATCCTGAAGTTCACCGCAAATACATTTACGGTGGCCATGTTGCTGCATACATGAGGGTAAGGTTTAAAGTTTATGAAGTGGTGGTTAGAGGGGAGTGATGATGGTGTTGAAGTTCTCTCTCGTCTTAATTTGGAAACAGTTTCATATCTTGTTGTCTGCAAGTCTCACTTTGTCAAGTTGACAGACTTTAATGGAAGATGAGCCAGAGAAGTACCAGTCTCACTTCAGTGAGTACATTAAGAGAAGCATTGAGCCTGACACCATAGAGGGAATGTACAAGAAGGTTCATACCGCCATTCGTGCAAGTCCAGAAGCAAAGAAATCCGAGAAGGCTCCTCCCAAGGAACACAAAAGGTATAAGCTTCTTTCTCTGTCTTCTTGCAATTTACTTATTAACATAGTTCAGATAGCCTATTAAATCAGGCATGACTGACCAAACTAGTTAGTTATATAATCTCGAAAGAAAACTTGATTTTATTCCCGACGTGGTTCTGCATGATAGGTACAACCTGAAGAAGCTGTCTTACGAGGAAAGGAAGGCGAAGTTGATTGATAGGTTGAAGGCTTTGAATTCAGCTGCCGGAGTTGATAATGATTCTGATGAGGATGATTGATCAAGCCGCTGAAGTTGATGCTACGGTTGAGGAAAACACTGGGTGAATTCAGCATCGGAATTTTTGTTTTTGTTCTTTTTTTTTCCTTCTAAAACTTCATCCTTTTGCTGCTAGAATTTAAGAAAAAAAAAAGACTGAAGCCTTTGCTTCTTTATTAGGTATATGAGGAACTGACATTTTTGCCTGCTGCTTCCGTTATTTGATAGTTTAATTTTATAAGTACTATTCTATTCGTGGCTTCTAAATATTCACTCCCGGCAGATTCAAGATTGGAGCTGTTGAGACGGGTTAATCGTTTCCAGTGACTTATTCGAGGATAATCGGTAAAAACCTTGGATTCGAGTGATTTTTACCGATAGTAACAAATATCCTATTGAAGATATTAATCTAATAATATAAATGAAGGTTAAAGTATCATAAATGGAGGTAAAAGTATGTGTTTATATTAAAATTGAATTACATTTAAAAAAATAAAATTGAAATTTCTTACAAAATTGTGAGCAAACTCATTGATTAAAATTTATTTGTTATTGGATTATTTTGTCTGTTATGTGGATAAAATTTTAAAAATAAAATAAAATATTTTAAATATTAATTAATTTTTAATTTAACTTATTAAAAAAAATAGAGTAAAAAGCAGCCTTCATAGAAATTTCAGCAAGCCAGCGTGATTTATTTAATTATTTGAAATTATTTTTATTCTAAAATAATTAAATAAGTGAATCCAAAGAAAATTGGAATTGACCCCGGGAAGGGGGAGTCACCCACGCTCTTCGAAAGCAAATAGGACACCCCGACGGACCCCCAGAGAAGCTGCCCGAAGCCTGAGCCGAGAGGTATAATTTACAAACAAAAAAGTGGTCGTTAATCTTACTGCAAAACCCTGAAAAAGTACAGCTTTCGTTGCCTCCAACGTTCTTTGATCAACTGTTTCTAACCCTTCCATTCCAATCTTTTGGGCTCCCTTCATTTCATTCCTCAATTCTCAATCCTTTTCTCCTGTTTGAAATTTACTCGGTTTTGATTTTTGTTCAAATTTGTTTTTGCACTCTTTTCCCTTTTTACTGGTACTGAGGCGTGAAGACTGCTGAACAGAAGAAGAGGAACGTGCTTTGCTTTCTCGTGATCTGTAAAAGCATCTCAGCAACTTTGCTCCAAGTCCGTGGTAGTCTTGATTTCTTTCTACGTTTCTCGTGTTTCTCAGTTGATTTTTTTTTTTTTATGTTTCTCTTTCTCCTCTTACTTCTTCTTTGTTCATAGAATTAGTTATAGTTTAGCTTTATTTTTCTTGGAAATTTATGAAACAAAGAAGATTCCTGGGGTAAATTTATTCATAGAATTACTTATAGTTCCACAACCATTTGGCCTTTTGTTTTGAACTGAAATGGTTATCATGTAAACGACCTGGCCTTTATCAGTTTTACTTCACAGTTGACATATTTAATCCACAACTGTGAATTGTGTCAATCATTAAATTATTGAAGTATGAGAAGAGCTTCAGAGGGGCTGGATCTCATTCTTGTTCATTCAAACGACACTAGTTGTTTGGTAAGTAGAAGGTTTCCTAGATTTGCCCAACCTGTGTCCAAAATCGGCCTTCTGATGATATTCTTGGCCAACTCCACCTTAAAGTGGTCAGTTTGGAGATTCCTTTTACTTAGCAGTTCTATCCTACACAGCTACCCTTAGACATGCACAACACCCTTACACTGACCCATCTTTATCTTGCAATCTTTATACAAATTTACACATTTGAGAACGAAGATTTGGCTGCCTCTGTGCCCTCTTCCATGGATTTCCTTCCCCATCAGATCTGTATTAGTTGAAGATAATGATGGTTGGGAATGGCATATATGCTGTGGCAAAAGTTTTCAGCATTTGGTACTAATGATACATTTGTTCCGAGTACAAATGAAATTAAGGAAGATAATGATAGAGGAATTAATTGCTACGTTAGAGAAATCTATTTGAGGTGAAAATCAGCTATAGAACCTAAAAGTTGCAAGATGCTACTTTTGCACACATGTGAGAGAAGGGGAACAAATTAAAAAATAAATGGACTTACCAGACATGGATGCATTTGAATTCTAAAATGGTAGAATAGCATTGTTGTGCTATAGTATATGCTTTTACGTTAATCGGGATCTCTTTAAATCTTGTTTACCTCTATGGTTATCTTTTACTTGATATTCATGGATGCTTCCCCTGACTTTGGCTACAAAATTACAGCTATGATGTTAAATGTTTCATGAATCATTAACTCATGGATTCGGAAGGCCAGAAATTTGGAAGAGGTACCATATCTTTAGCATGTGGTTTATAGTTTTACTCTGTTATTCACATTGCATTTTTTGGTTGATGCTGGGTTTGCTATTAGGTTCTTACCTATTATTGTACTCTTCAGTCTTCACTGTCAGAGTTTGTGGACTATATGTTTTTTTTTCCTTAAGACAATAATGGTTAATGATATTTCTTTGATATCAGTCGGGATCATTATGATACGTCACCATCATTCCCTATTTTATATTACATCTGTGTAAAATATCTGAAAGTCATGCATGATGGTTATTTTGCTTGGTTATATTTTTTCATCAGTCATATATTGTATACATGTAGCACATGTTTCTTGTAAATATTTTTTTAACTCGAAAACTATCCACTATCTGTTACTTGCTAACTAAGTTACTCAAATGATGCGAAAATCACACATGATGTATGTTGCTTATAGTATTACTCACAGAAAAGTTTAGATTCCTTGACACTATTCTGGTTTAGTATAACATGAAAATCTTGGATTGATGATTTGAGGGTTAGTTGACTAAAATTTCATGTAAAGTTAATTGGTATTGGATATTCTTCTTCTTCTTCTTCTTCTTCTTCTTCTTATTACTATTATTATTAACTGACAAGATAAAGTTTAGGGCCAAGGGAGCTTAGTGGTGCTGTTGATCTTGTAAGTCGGTATAACTTGCTGGTTCACCATGACTTCTTCTGCAAGAAACATCTTCCGATGTCCATCTTAGACAGTCACTATCTTCATACTGTGGTGGGAGGTACTGAAATTAGAAAAGGAGAAGGAATGCTGTTGGGCCAACTTATTCAGAATACATCGTATAACAGAGAAACTAATGTCCACTTGCAGCCATTTGACCTGGATATTCTTACGGATGCTTTCGACCTGAGAGAAACCACTCCTGTTGAATTGCCTGAGGTAAGAAATTTTCTTCTTTGAGATTAGCTTTATTTAAGTTTCCCATTGATTATTGAGTCGGTAAAAAATTCATGCTCATACATGTTCTCGTATTGACAAAAATTTTCTTTGTTAGTCATGACTTCATTTGAAGTTCTTAACTAGTTTGTTCTTTTGGTAGAATGAAAAAGGGGTTCCTACAATTTTTGGGAAATCAAAGGGTGAAGCCAAAGACAAAGACAAAGAAAAAGAGAAGAAGCATAAAAAGCGCAAAGATAGAGAAAAGGATAAGAATAAAGAGAATAAGAAGCTCAAGCACCGCCATAAAGATAAAGATAAGGAAACAAAGAAGGATAGAAGTAGCATCATGATTCACTCAAAAAAGCACCATGAAAAAAAGGGTTGGAAGTTTGTTACCTCTTTTGAAGCTATTGCTTGATCAGGTCATTTGGCCTCAAGTATTGTGGAAGGATTGTTAAGCTCATGGATATAAAAGTTTATGATGCTGTGCAAGGACGCAAAATCAGCCAGCTAATTTATCAGTTATTTGTTCAAGAATGACATTGTTTCTTTGAAGTTATGCATGAAGCATTTGCTTTCGACCATTAAAAATAAAATTTTCTGTTGCCAGTAATAAACTGGTATCTGCTGTTTCTCTGCACAAGTTTGCCAACTGATTTGTCATCATGAATGTCAAGAAATAATCCCTCTTTTTAAAATTAAGTTAATTTCAGAAAAGGAGGCATGATGGAGATGAAGATCTTAATGATGTCCACAAACACAAAAAAGAAGGTATTGCATATTATTCCGGATTTGCTCTATTTTTGTTGCATTATGTGGATCATCTTTTATATTTGTTATATTTTGGTATTAACATTATATACTTCATTCTTCTCTTTCACTCAGGCAAATCAAGGTACAATGAAGAAATAATTGTGATCACTCAATATTTTCATGTAAATGGTGCATTAGAACTAGACTGTTTGCTGCATTAGGTTTTTAGTAAACGTTTTTAAAAATGTCAAAAAGTATAACTTCCAAGGTAATTCTATTTGAAGCTGAGAAACTGGCTTCCATTGAATATTTGTTTTCTACTTTTCAGTCAAACCTGTGTCATAAGGGAAGCAATATTCTGGATCTGCTAAATTAGTATTTTCGAGATGATACCAGACGATCATGTGGCTGAAAAGGTTGTGGAATGGCGTTCTTTTGACTTCTCATAGAGTTTGTTGCATAGTTAATAAATTGCATACTTCAAGTATTCACAATTTCTAGTTTTGGGGACTATGATTCCACAGAGTAGGAGAACGACTGTTGTATTATCAAAACAAATGTTTTCTCTTGGTCTTGAATTGGTATGAACACTGACTATTTTGAATTTTGATCCTCTTTTGACTATTCATTATGTGATCTATTATGGGGTTGGGGTAGGGTTGAGAAGGGTGATTACATGGCAGTTAGGTCTCAAGGGTGTGTGTGTGCATATATATTACGGGGCTAGAACTTTAGTCTGGCAATCCTTGCGGCTTTAGGTGATTCTTATGGTTTAAATTCGCCTAAGTCAGCCTATCTCTCAAAAATTAAAATTCTTCAAGGGATATTCTCTAAGGCACTAGAATGAAGCAAAAGCAAACTCAAAAGATAAATGAACTCAAATCGAACCAAATTGAGCTTTCTCAGATCTAATGATACAATTTAATTACATTGATGGTTAAGACTTGTTTATCTACAAGATGAGAGTCTTAAGAGATTTAAACTTCATACAATCTTATCTCTTTGGATTTACAATATTCGTCATAGTAACTCTAGTTTTACTGGAGTGCTCCGTAAGGCCATTAAGGCTTCAAGTAGATGTGGTTTTTCATTTGTTTCACGAATCGAGGCAATCCAAGTTGGTTAAATGAGTTTGATTTAATTAGTTGGCCTCTATGAGACATTCTAAAGATGTCCTTGTTGCATCATTGGAATGACACTGATCAAAGTCGTTTTGAAATTGCCACGACACCTCGATTGATTCCCAACCATTCTCTTTGTTGGTAGTTTTGCCCCTCGAAACATTTGTCTTGACTTATGTTTCTGTCGTCATCTAACTCGAATTGTTTCCCTCCTTTGTACATCTCGTTTGTAGGAGCCCACCACTCTTACTTGCTCCTATTGTGACTTGCCTCACATTGAACATTGGGTAAACCTTGAGCATTGCTGCTAACTCTGGTTTGTAAACCCTTCGACTTACCCACTTCAGAATTCTAAAAGGGCCTATGCATCTTTGTTAAGCCCATGAGTCATAATGTAAAACACTAGGAAAGTGTTTGAGATATACTTTACTCATAGCATTTAATCGATTTAATTGCCCAGTTTGCATCACTGCTTTTCTCACAAGGTTTGGTTTACAACTCACCTCTCTCATAGGTGGTAGCCCCACCAATAACTCAACATGCTTCACATTGGTTTGCCACAACTCTGGCATTTTCGGGGAGGGGGCGAGGGGGGGTCTTTGTAGCCCTCCAATCTATTAAGTTAATGTTATTTCCACAATGAACATCTTCAGGTAGTTGGATTACTGACGATGCCTTTGTTCCATCTTTTTTATCACAACTCATCGGTATAACATATTTTCGTTGACGAGTATCCAAGATACATTTGCAATCGGCAAAAGGAACCCAAGTCAAGGTTCTTCATTTTTTCTCTTCATCAGGGTAATCTCAATAATTTTTTTCTCCCTTCCTGTTAAGATAGATATATATAGCCTATTGGTGCTAGTAAAGAAAAAATTGGGACCAAATTTTTTTTAAACACTAGTGTCGGCATAGGGATGGCTGGCACAAAAAAAAAAAAATCTAACAAAATCCTTAGGTGCCGAGATGGGGAAGGCCGAAAAAAAAGAAATTAATTTTTTTACCTGGGTCCTGGCCATGGGAAACATGAGACCAATTTTTTTTTCTGACACAGTTGCCTCCCACCACAGTGCCGACACAAAAAATTACTAATTTTTTTTTTCAATTTCTTTAGGTAGTGCCAGCCACGTGGACGTTGGCACTTAATAAAAAAATTTTTTAACCGAAAAATATTCGTATCTTTCAAAAGGTATATAGAAATACGCATACGAGTGTCGGCCATTGCAAAGTCGGCACCAAAAAAATTATTTTTAAACCTCGATCCAATCAGCGGGTAATGATTGCAGGTTGATTGAGTTGGTTGCTGGCACCGCTCGACACTCCAGCTTTTAGATTATTTCCGTCATAATTTTTTTTCAGGTTGGGTCATTTTTATAAATATTTATTTTTTTAGTTTAATTGTGTAAAAAAGCTTTATTATAATGTTACCAAAATTATCAAGTTCCATTTGGGCCTTGGAAAGAAATTAAGGCTCAAACACAGCAGATCTGTATTAAGCCTTCAATAGAATTTGGTGAAACCAAAACCATGCCAGCTAGATTCCCTGTCAGCCCAATCATTTCCACTCTTATCATCTTTACTCTCTTGTGTTTTTTCCTCGACAGTCATTAATGGAGTCCTTTTCCATCATCCTTTCATCTTCTCCACCCTTCCAAAATCACTCCAAAACCCTCAAATCAATTTCTTCAAACTCTATTTCTCGACAACCCAAATCTCCCACCATTAAACTACCCTCTCACAACCCTCTCTCGATCCTTCAAAACTCCCCTATTTTACAAACTGTAGCCAAAACCCATGTTTCTTTTACCTTATTTAACCTCTTTACTTCTTTCCGTTGTCTTGCCGTCGCTGACACAGTTATATCCTCTCCCGAGCCTGGCAAAGTAAACCTTGAAGCAGTGTTGGTCTCGGTTGATGAGTTTTTTAACAAGAATCCATTTTTTGTTGCTGGATGCACTTTCATTTGGCTTGTTGTTGTGCCTTTAACTAAACAGTACTTGAGTAAATGTAAGTTCATACCCGCCATTGATGCATTTAGGAAACTTCGTGATGACCCAAGTGCACAGCTTTTGGATATTAGAAAGAACAAGACTCTGGCTTCTTTGGCCTCCCCAAATTTGAGTTTCCTCAACAAGGACACGGTTCAACTTCAGTTTACTGCTGAAAATGAAGATGGGTTCGTGAAGAAAGTCCTGGAGAAGTTTCCAAACCCTGCAAATACTGTTATTTGTGTTCTTGACAAGTAAGCTTTTGGGATTTACTTTAATTGCTTTGTTTGTTATAGAACCATTTCATAACTGCATAGTTGTTTCCTCTTATTGTGTAAGGCAGTTTTGATGGGAATTCCTTGAAAGCAGCTGAGTTATTGTATAAGAAGGGGTTTAAGGAGGCTTATGCAATCAGGGATGGAGTCATGGGCAAGAAAGGATGGCTGGTAAGTCTGTTTGTTTCTTAGTAAATGGCTGAATCAAAGAGTTCATGGATTCTTTTTAGTAAAGCTCTGTTTTGAATACATTTTGTACTTCTGAGGACTGTAATTCAGTTTCATTTTTATGTTTCTAGTTTGGTTTCTTTTAAGCAATTTTCCTTCTTTCTAAATCATGTTTTTGAGTACATGTTTGTTTTATTCTTGTATCTTTTTTGGTAGATTTAGCAATTGATCTAATTAGATTAGTATTGACCTTTGGCTAATAGAGAACTTGAAACAAAACATCACCTGAATATGAGGTTTTTTGTTGATAGACTGAAGTACTTTGGATTTAAAATCTCATTCCTTTTATTGCTTTCTTTGTTTGCCTTCATTCTCATGTCTAAAATTGACCAATTGTTCCTTAGAGTCGTGTACGAGTGTCAAGTATGAGTATGTGTTCAACACGAGAGTATATTCAGATATGTGATGGTCACAAATACTTAGAAAAAATGAAGCCAGCAACATAGGTTCCTTTAGTTTATATCTCATTTATACTTTAAATATGTATACGTATATATGTTACCTGAACTCTTATTTTTTACTAAAATATCTGCGTTTACATGTAACCGTATTTGGACACTCACCTTTGTGTTAGGTTAACATGATAGAATATGGATTGCATGTGTTATGGTTTTTTGGTTTCATGCAGGCAATACAGGAGACCCTTTTGCCACCTTCTGTACATATTACAAGTAAGAAGAAGAAGAAGGTCAAAATTTCTAGAGGGTTCGGAGTAAACGGAGCAGTTGATCAAGTTGAGAATAAGAAAGAGGGTTCCCCTTCTACAAATGCTCCCATATTAGAAAGTCAAACCATGGATCATGAACTTACTGAATCTATGCCACATGCAAAAGTTGGTTCCCACTCCTCTTCTCCTTACCCTAATGTATGACTTCTCTCTTTTCTTATACATTATGTTGCTCCGAATCTTTATTTTTCTTTGCATATTCGAATACGAGTACGGGAAGAACTTTTAAAAATATGAACATATTCATGTCGGACACTCACCTATTCACTTCTCCTTACCCTAATGCGATATGACATTTTAACAATCCCTTGAATACATAGAAAAGAAATGAACATTTTCATTTGAGGTCCAATTCAAAGACTAATTTACATGTTAAATCCTTTACATTACATGAATGAATTTTACTGAAACTCACCTTCTTTTCTATGTAGTACCCGGATCTGAAGCCACCATCTTCACCAACTCCATCAAAACCATGAGAATGATAAGCTGTCTGTGAGTATCTCTGCCAGTGGTCACATGCACTCATCATTATCCATTGCTGAAGATCATTCCACTTTTGGAAAGCATACTTTTCATTTTTGTAATTACCCATATAATTTAAGTTCTATGTTTCTTAAAGAAACATTCTCAATTTTATGTTATACCATGTCAAATAAATACAATTTGAGGATCAGAGTTAAACACAATAGAGCCAAGTTACTTTTCATATAAAATTCCATCCATGCAAGTTTTACATGTTTATTTCCATGATAGATAGATTAATAGATATAGGTGTAAATTATGTCACAGGTGAAAACAAATTAATGTAACAAAATATATTTATAAAAAAAATTATATTATAACCAAATGAAGTTGTGAATCGAATGGTAAAGTTAAAAGTTTTAATCCAATTATAGTCTTGTTTTATTAAAAACATGAAAAGACAAAAATAACTTCATACAAGTATTGTTGCTTTGTATATAAAAATAGTATTTTTGTAATTTTTCAATCAAGTTAGTGCAATTCAATTAGGGATGCAAATATTGAAAGCAACAAGATTCACATATGTGACAATGAAGTTGTCCTGCATGTAATATCATATCTTCCATGGCTTTACTCTTGTGTAGGAGTGAGTAAAATCTGATTCGATTCGAAAAATTCGATAAAAATTTTAATTTTTAAATTAAATAGTTCGAGTTATTCGGATCAATTTGAATAAACAATCAAAATTTTTGGTTTAACTTGAATATGAAGTACACAACTCGAGTTATCCAAAAATTCGAATAAGAAAAGACAAAATTATTTCGTTTTGATAAATGTTTACCTTTTCTAAAGTTTAAAGTCAAAACTATTAAGTTAAAAGGTAAAATTACGTTATTTTGATAAATGTTTATCCATTAAGTTAAAAGACAAAACCATTATATTGTTTATGTAGTTAAATAATCTTGTACGCCATCTACTAGTTAAATAACTGGTCCATGTAAACGCAACATTGAGTATAAATAATAGGATTCGTTAACTTGAGTTGAAATTTTTTTACTTGATTCGATTTGAAAAAAATTCAAATTGAGTTTAGTTGGTAAAATAAGATTTATCAACTCGACTAACTCGAAATTTTTTAACTCGATTCGACTCAACTCGATCGAATACACCCTTACTCTTGTATCTTCGATGATGATGGATTCACAGTGAGGCAAAATATCAAATTCACTCAAGGACCTACTATCATTCATTCTATGAAAAGCCAACTATTTACGACCTTACCATATAATATTTTCAAAAATCAACATCTTCATGATGTTGCTTGAGCAAAATTCTCTTGATGAACTTGGGGGTCCTCTCACTATCTCACCACTTCCTACCTGCAAAAGGAGTTAAAAAGACTATTATCCGAAGAATTTCGAGTTGACTGAGAGAATCTTGGCAAATGACTATCCTAATCTATATTTACTTAAATTTGAGTACGTGTCTGAATAAGATATGTCTCAAGAGGCCACAGACAATTTGCACAAGTATTGTAACTTAGCATGTGCAGTGTTCAAGCTTAATGAATCTAATAAGAGTATGGAAGATACTTAACAAAAAGACGTGTTGAAACAAGTAAAATTTAATGACAAGCAAGTTAACAAGGCAGTTCATATGTGCTTCAAAGCTTATCAAGAGAATCCATGTACTTATCTACCAATGGAAGGCCCCCACTCATTTATTTTTCGATATAAAAAAAAAATCTCAAACATGATTTTGATTTTTTATTATGCTTAAATTTAAGATTTAATTTTTATATTTTAATTTTTAATATAATTTAATCTTTATATTTTATAATATATTAGTTAATTTAAATAGTTAATGACGCTAACTACTCTCTTAAAACTTTTGAGTGATTTTAAAAAAATATTACCAAAATTTTCACGGTATTAAATATTTGGACTCACTTATTTTTTTTCTTTTCTTAGTATTATAAGATAATGGTAAAATTGTAATTTTAATTTTATTATGATCACATTTAATATTTAATCTTTATATTTTAATTTAACATAATTTAATTCTCTATTTTATAATAACATCAATTAATCCAAATAATTAATACCTTTAGATATTATTGCTATTTTATTATTTTACAATCACAACTAGTCCATCAATGTTTTTTTTTTCTTTATGAAATAAGTGTCAACGTTTGGAGCCATATTCTATAATAATCTTTTGACTGGTGAGGGCATTAATATACAATTTAATATACTCATATTTTTATATCAAACCAACTTTATTTTGCATTATGTTTTGGTTGTTTTCTGTGGGGTTTAATTCATTAACAATAATTATAAAAAAATTAATAAATCATACAATTGGGCTAAATACTATATCACTGCATGCAAGGTAAATGTTCTCACTAGGCAAGTTCCAGTTTAAGTTCAACACATATTTGCAAATTGGATTCAATTATACTCAGATGTAGCAGTAAAAGAAGATTCTGATATTGCTTCGATCAGGGGAATAATTCGTGACAGATATGCCAGTTGGATTCTTGGGTTTAACTGGTTGGTGGACATTTGTTCCGCTTTAGATGCTGAACTATGGGGCATCTTGGAAGGCTTGGTAATTGCTATTTTACCCTTAGCCTATATCCGTCGCCAGAACAGGGTTACGGAGCATTACCAAAATTTACAGATCAAATAACAGACATCTCATATCATTAAACGTTCATATCAGAAATCAATTAAAATCAATTATATTGTCCCTTATATGAGCCCTCGTGGCCCAAAATACATATTAGAAATAAGTCGGGACTAAACTAGGTACTCAGAAAATTTTTTAGAAAACATAAAAAATTTTCAAAGGTGTAGGGGACACACACCCATGTGGTCAGGCCGTATGTCTCACACAGTCAAGAGACACGCTCGTATCTCAGGCCGTGTGGACATTCGAAATTGGGACAGACGACCGTGTCCCAACCCGTGTCCGAACTTACGAGCTTTCTAACTTGGGTCACACAGCCAAATCACACACCCGTGTGCTAGGCTGTGTGAGCATTCTATTTTGCAATTTAAAAGATACAGGGGACACATGGCGGTGTGTCACACATGGTTGAGACACACTCCCGTGTCTCTGCCCGTGTGGACGAAATAACCCATTTTTTTCTAGCCATATTTCTCACCCAATTTGGCATCAATCTAACTCAACATTTTTGCACAGTAATCAGCCATAACAAGACTCTTAAAACAAGCCAAACTCAAGTCTTATACATTAGATATCATCACATAAATCCAAGTATTCAAACTTACCTAATTGACCAAATACACATATATGCATATTTTACCAAATATACCAATTCAAACCAACCATCAATATACCTATAAGATTTTCATCATTCAACCATTTCAAACACATATCAAACATGGTAAGGTCACTTATAAGCACATCAAAATATATCCATCACAAGCCATTCAAATGGCTACTATCAATAAAACAACTACTTGCCAACATTGGTTAAACTAACCTATACATGCCATTATAACTAGAATTAATTTACCATATATACCGAAATAGGCTGATGGATAGTGTGAGGTAGCTCCAACCAACTTCCAACCAATTCGAGCTTCCGAATTACTATAAAACATGAAAAATAAAACAGAGTAAGCACTTAATGCTTAGTAAGCTCATATAACATGGAAATTAACTTATCATTTAATCACATTTAAGGTAAGTTTGCTAATATAACCAAACCAATTTGGCCAAAAGCCTAAACACATATCCTCAACATGTTAGCCATGTAACACTTTCAATAACCAATACACATGGATGTACATAATCACTAGGCAAGATTCACATATAGGTATCATCCATCTCATATTTCAATATATCATGTAATCTTATTTCCATGTAATTCAAGTATATACTCGCAATTGTTCATTTTGAACTCATATTGTTTCATATCAAAACTTTGCCCATTGAACCATTTAAACATCGTTGGATACAAGGGTAGTACACACGAGGTGTACAAAACAGTAATTCGTCAATTCATAAACATATGTGCTCATACGAGCATGTAAACGAGAACCTCTTTTGAGCCATATAATAGGAAGCTCATGTGAGCTGTATATCGGGAAGCTCATACGAGCCATTTATCAGGAAGCTCAAGAGAGCCATTAATCGGGAAGCTCATGAGAGCCAAATATTGGGAAGCTCATGAGAGCAAAGTATCAGGAAGCTCATAAGAGCTGTGGTGTGTCCACAACACATGCAGGATCACAACCAATCCGAGAACCCTAATGGATTGTCATTTGTATCTATCGAATTTCTAATGTTTAAACGGGACTCGAAAATTATCAGATATGTGATCAGTATTTTACAAGGCAATTACCCATTTCACACACATAACAATATTCAATTTAAAACATATAAATGTACAATTTAGTTACGCAAACTTACCTCGACAAGTATACGTAGATTTGTAAGATACTAATATGATACTTTTTCTTTTCCTCAATCTAATTTCATACTAGGTCTATCCGGATCTATACGAATAAATTTAACTTAATTCAATATAATTCATATTCAATTCAATCCAATACACTTTTTTGGTAAAATTACTATTTTTCCCCTATACTTTTAGTTAATTACAATTTTGTCCCTAGGCTCAGAAAATGAAATTCATACAATTTAATTCTTATTTCAAGCCTAATCGATTTTCATACATATCAATGGCAGCCCATGAATTTCATAAAATTCAAAATTTTTCCATGAATTTATCATCTTTTCAATTTAGTCCCTAAATCATAATTTCATCAAAATTCTCTTTACAAATGTTGTTTATCTAACAACAACCTTTCATTTTCTACCATAAAACTTTAAAATTCAACTATACCCATCCATGGAAAAACCCTAATACTTTAACGGTTTTGCAAATTAATCCTCGAGATAGCTAGATTAAGTTATTACAATCTCGGAAACATAAAAATCATTAAAAATGGGACAATAATACTCACCTAATTAAGCAAAATAAACTTGTCTATCTTCAAGCTTCCATGGCTAGGGTTTCCATGTTTTATTTTAGAAAAGATGATGAAAATTTGTTTTATTTTATTTATTTATCATCATTTTATCATTTACTTTCCAAAATTAACCTTAATAATTTACTAAATTCCAATGATGAATAATCATCTTTATCTACTAACTCCTCTAAATGGTTTATTCCATATAAGGACTCCAATTTTAAATTCCATAGCTATTTGATACCTTTAGCTACTAGAATTCAACTTTTGCACTTTATACAATTTGGTCCTTTTTATCAAGCTAGGCATGTAAACGGTAAAATTTCTTAACGAAATTTTCATACGATATTTCTATAATACTATAGACCATAAAATAATATTAAAATAAATTTTATTTAGACTTCGAATTTGTGATCCTAAAACTACCGTTCTGATTTCACTGAAAACGGTTGTTACATGGTTTGACAAAATATTTATCTTTTCAGACAATGTAGAGGCGGTACAAGTTATACAAGAGAATACTATTAAAGTGTCAAATTCTGCTTTGGTCAAAATAATTAATTCATAATTGGTTAATTTATTACAATGATCTATTCAACATGTTTCCAGAATTTATAACAAAAAGGCTGATTGTTTGACTAAGATGTCTGTTAGTAATAATGGCGGCACTTAATTTTTTGTAATACCGAAGGAATTTTTTGTAATGATGTTTTATTCACCAAAAAAATTTCAGTTATAGTCATAATTGTATTTTAAACTTAAATTCACCGCTTACGGATGGGGATTTATAATTTCTTCCATAATTTATTTGATATTAACTTTTTTATTATGAAGATTAAGTTTATGGTAATAATTTACGGTTAATAAATATGTTAAAATGATTGCCGAGGCATGTTTATGACAAAAATTATCTTTTCTTTTGGTGAAAATAAGAAATATCAAACAAATTATTCTGAAAATGAAAAAATTATTATTCTTGTCCAATTTCATTAAAGTGTGTGTCATTGGATGAGGAACATCGAATACTTGTAAATTATTTGTTCCGATCAAAGCTTGTTTAGCTAGATAATTTATAACAATATTTTAAATACACTATCTAAAGCAAAATGTAAAAAAAAAAAACTCCTTAAATGGGTTATATTTAGATATTAAATGAAACTGTAAATAAGTTTACAAAATAACTATTTTAATGTTTCTTTAGTTGCAAACAAATTATGTATAGATTAAATAAATTTTATAGATATCGATTAATAATGTTGTCAATTAACCTTTATTTATTAAATACAAAAGTAGATGGACTACATTCTAATAAAAGGACTAAATTATTAAAAGTAAAAGTAAAGGGACTAAATTTTAAAATTTGGAAAAGTATAAGAAATTGATAAATAATTATGCTTTTTTTCTCTCTTTCTTTCCCACCCAGCTCCAACCCCCCCACACCCCCAAAAAAAATAAAGGATGCTGCTAACGTGTCGTGATTAGAAACCCACACTTATACGTGTCATGATTAGCATCCAAATCAAAGGTTGCAGACACGTGCTGTAGTTGAGCCATTCATAATTGCCAGAAGGAGACAGTTGAGCGTAATTCATCCAATCCATAGGCTATTGGATCCTCATTTCAAAGACACACTGCATATAAAATCATTGGGTCGAGCCATCTTCCTTAATGCTGGAGGGATTCTGGAGACTCTTCTTTTAGTGAATACTCCATGGAATTGTCTTCTCACTTGTATAAAGAATGGAGATTTGATAAGCAGGCCCTTCCTGTAGACCTTCTGGAAAGGTTGGTAGTTCTTGAATCCATTAGAATTGAATGGACTCACTTCCTTTAAATGTTCCAAATTGTACAACTAACGATGAGGACCATAACATTTTCAGAGGTATGGCGAAACCAAGAGTCAGAGATGAGGTTGTATCGGGGCCAATGGAGCAGGTCGAGAGAGACAAATCAAGCAACAAGGCGGCGACAGGTGCAGAACAGAAGATGTTTGAGGTTGACGCTGAGGTGGAGCTCGTGTTAGAAGACTATCCCTATGCAAAAGATGGAATTGAGTTATGGACCGCCATTGAAACATGGGTGACAGAATACTGATTCACAATAATGAATAAATCCTTGCTGCTGCATTGCTGGCCAACATTCAACACTTTCCTCGAACGCGAAAAGATGGGTTATTTTTGTTTGCAGGAGCATACAAGCTGAAAGAAAGAATATTTGTGGGCCGATGGATGTGAAGAAATTGACAATGGAAGCATCTATGCATGCTGCACAGAAGGAGACAGTCAGTAAAACGAAACAAGGATTTTAAACAGTAAGGAAAGCAAGCAGAAAACACGAGGGTGGGGGAATCTAATTTAAAGTAAAAAAGTGGCGAATAAGAAAACTCAATGGCTAGGCAATGTATTAGATTCAAAGCTTAACCTCCCAACTAAAGCCAAGAACATTCCCCACGCTAATTGGGCTGGCTGGCTGCCTGGCTAGCTCTTTGGATTCGGTCGCGCCACCATGAAAAATGAACTCCTTCTGCAAGCGTTATATATTTGCGCTCTCCTTCCCCACCTCGGATTAAGTTCCATAGCTTTTCTAAAATATCTTGTATGCTATTATTCATCAAACAGGTGGTGATCTTTTTTACAGGATTAAAAGGAAAAGCCTTGGGAACTGAGAAAGGAGGCAACAAATTATGGTAGAAACCATGGGTTGTTGTGGATTACTACAAGCACGTTGCCATCGCCATGACCCTCAAAAATACATTATCCAAGGAGAAATTGAGATCGATCGCAGTCCTTGGTTCTCTCTCTGTGCCTCTGGATCATCTGTTGTTTTTCGGCTTTACAGCCGAGACAACATGGATCCAAGTAAGTATATACAATGTATTGTCATACCACATCCAACCATGGCTATATATATAGATTTAATTCTAAGTTTAGGGTTGAGATTTTAAATTTTAAGTTAAAGGGTAAAAAAATTAATATTTTGTGTTAATGAGATAAAAAATTGTTAAAATGTTATGAATAATGTAAGGAGAAGAGTTCATAAAATAATTTCTTTAGGGATGAGTGTAAAATAATAATTTTATGCCCTTAAATTTTGATGATGTGACAAATTTTATTGGTGTCTTAAAACTTTAGTTTTAGTATATCCTATCGTAAATTATTCTGATAAATAATACCTCTTACTACGTAATTGAAAAACATATAATTTTAAGTTGTTTTGAAAATATAGCTTATAATTTTTAATTTGAAGGGTCCTTTACTTGTATAAAAAAATGGTCAAAAAATCTAAGCATTTATAATATATGAAATGGTTGATCATTGAATTAACATTGAGATTTAAGTTTTGGGGATTTTGAGTGTGAGTCTCATCACACGTATTAATGGCAATTTATTTTGACTTTTAAGTCTAAATATATTTTAATTATCAATCTATTTTTTAAATGTATGTTGTAATAATTTGATTCTAATTAGTAGTTATATGAATATATATGTATATATTGTAGTTACGAGAAAAGGGATTGAAAGTGAGAATACATATGTAATGAAGGGGAAAGAGCTGGAAAGGAAAAAACATGAAGTCTTAAGCATGAAGGTGCCCATGAAAGTGATCAAATTCAAATTGAAGTTCGAGGTGACGCGAGATTTCGGAATTCCAGGAGCTTTTGTTGTTGAAAATAGAGATAAGAAGCATGAGTTTTTCCTCAAATCCATCACATTGCATTATATTAACCATCCGAATATTCTCAAGGAACGAAAGTTTCATTACTGTTGTGGTTCTTGGGTTTACCCCATCACCAAGACCGGATTTAAACGGATTTTCTTCTCTGATCAAGTATGCTACCATACTTACATATTTATAATTGAGATAACTTAGTAATTAAATTATATGTAGTTCAATGCATGTAATATTTGATTCTGATTGGAAGTGTTGTACTTTTAACAGTTATATCTTCCGACAAAAACGCCACAAGGTTTAGTAGAATTGAGAAAAAAAGAACTTCAGAAACTGCAAGCCCCAGGACCAAAGGGTGAATGGAACCCATGGGATCGAATTTATGATTATGATGTCTATAACAATCTTGGAGATCCTAAAAAGGGTCGACTGTATGATAGACCTGTATTGGGTGATTCCACTAATTTTCCATACCCACGTCGGTTGAAAACAGGCTACCTTAATTGCCAACACGGTAGACATAAATAGACCATTGAATAAATAAATTTAAATTTGTCTAATTATTTATTTTTCATTGAATTGCTTTCATTTGATATATTTGGTTGTATGTGAAGTAGACCATTCAAGGGAGTCTGGACTAGCAAGGTGCTTCCAGTTTTATGTTCCACCCGATGAGCGAATGAGCGATGAAAAGCTACAAGAGCTGAAAAACAACTTCGTCGAGGCTCTTATTCGATTTCTTGCGCCGGAACCAACGCTCCCACACTTGTGGGATGGAGAATGTCCCGACTTCGTCACCAAAGTTGCACATTTCTTTGTACCCAAGGCAGCGATATCGAAGAAAGATGTTAGATTCATTCGATCCATAATAGATTTCTGTAGAAAGCTAAAATTACCATCGTCTCATGGAGGTCCGAGCAGGTCAGATCCAAGTGAGGAACAAGACATTTTTGAAGACATTATAGGCTTTTTTCCAGACAAAGAAGTGGAAGAACTGGATGATTCGGACAAGCAGCGGCTGGAAAAATTGGTACCCAAGGAAATTCTTGACCAAGTTGTTGCCACTCTTGCTCTGAAAAGACAACATGCCAGTGCTCAATTGCCTTCAATTATAGCAGGTGGGAAACATGTACTTATAACTGCTATAGATGTTTTTCTATTTATCACGAGGTCTGCAATCACAATAACCATGATATATGATTAAAGATACGTTTATTGAAACGATTTATGTTGTTGTAAGAGGAAAAATTCGCTTCTTTTGCGGACACGGAGTTTGGTCGCCAAATGCTTGCAGGAACAAATCCTGTTCGAATCCGGCGCTTGAAGGTATCTCTTTCCTAGGTTTATAATGTATAATTTTTGAGCCTTAAGATTTAATAGGTTGGAATAACATTATAAACGTTGCAGAAGGAGGAGTTCTCACTTCTAATGGAAAGTTTTCAGAAAAAGTACCAGGGTAACCGGAATGATCTCAAAGCTCTTGAAGTTGATGTAGAAGAGGTATAAAAAAGAAAACTAGATTGTTCAAGATCATTTTGCAGAGATATGTATTTCTTTTCCTTTCAAATTAACTACTTTATGGATGCATTCATAACACTATATGGCAGGCAATCAAAGCCAGTAGCGCATTCATCTTGGATCACCATTACCTTGAGCAATTTCTGAAAATGATAAACGGGAAAGGTGTTTGCGCTTACGCAACTCGAACGATACTAATTGCAGATGAACGACCGTATGAAACGATTAAACCAGTAGCAATAGAACTAAGCTTGCCTGAAGACTCTGACGATGGCTGCAGCATGTTCCTTGTTCCAGAAAATGATTTAATATGGGAGTTTGCAAAATTTCACGTTGCATCCAACGATGCAGCTTACCACCAGTTAGTTAGCCATTGGTAAGTAGTAATCATTAAATTAACCCAATTAATTTCGTATCTGTTAAATTTATATGTTTGTTTTGATGTGCCAATGCATCCAAATCAAGGTTGCATACACATGCAGTAGTTGAGCCATTCATAATTGCGACGAGAAGACAGTTGAGCGTAATGCATCCAATCCATAGGCTATTGGATCCTCATTTCAAAGACACACTGCATATAAATGCATTGGCTCGAGCCGTCTTCCTTAATGCTGGAGGGATTCTGGAGACTCTTCTTTTTACTGGTGAATACTCCATGGAATTGTCTTCTCACTTGTATAAAGAATGGAGATTTGATAAGCAGGCTCTTCCTGAAGACCTTCTCGAAAGGTTGGTAATTCTTGAATCCATTAGAATTGAATGGATTCACTTCCTTTAAATGTTCCAAGTTGTACAACTAACGATGAGGACCATAACATTTTCAGAGGTATGGCGAAACGCAGAGTCAGAGATGAGGTTGTATCGGGGCCAATGGAGCAGGTCGGGAGAGACAAATCAAGCAACAAGGCGGCGACGGGTGCAGAACAGACGATGTTTGAGGTTGACGCTGAGGTGGAGCTGGTTTTAGAAGACTATCCCTATGCAAAAGATGGAATTGAGATATGGACCGCCATTGAAACATGGGTGACAGAATACTGCAATGTTTTCTACCATAACGACAATGATGTGAAGGAAGATGAGGAAATCCAAGAATGGTGGAATGAAATCAAAACGAGAGGACATAAAGATCGAAATGAGGGATGGTACGACATTAATACATTCGAAAGCCTCGTAAAAGCTCTGACAACTCTTATATGGATCACTTCAGGATTGCATGCAGCAGTGAACTTCGGACAGTATGGATACGGGGGTTGGCCACCAAATCGTCCCATGTTATTGAGAAAATTCCTCCCAAAAGAGGAAGAAGTCTATGAAGAAGTGAATATCATGAAGTTCGTGGAGGAGATGTTGCCTGATAAGTTCCAAATGAAGTTGGCAATTGCGGTAATGGATCTTCTGTCACGACATACATCAGAAGAGGTTTATTTGGGTCAAACATCACCCCAAAAAGAGTGGCCATTGATTGAGGATCAGTCTATAATTCAGAAAAAGTTCAAAGAATTTAGGGAAAACCTTGAAGCAATAGAGCGAAATATAAAGGAGAGGAATAAAGAATACATTTTAATGAATAGGTGGGGACATGCAAAGATTCCGTACAAGCTCTTGTACCCCGATACATCAAAACCCATGCCTCCAATATCTAAGGAGAAAGGGAAACATCAACCTGAGAAGATGGATATTAATGAAAGGGGAATCCCTAATAGTATTTCCATTTAATTTTCTCTTTGGTAGTTCCAATTTTTCAATTTGTTTCTAATATTACTTTAAATTATTAATCAATTAATTATTTTTATATTTTAAGAGTTACATTTTGTACACACTTAATTTTCTCCAAACTTAAATTTTAAAATGGATTAAAATAATTCCTTTGACTTAAATTTTAAATAATAATAATAATAATAAATCAAGCTCTTGTTTAAGATAAAATAAATTTATTTTCACAAAGTAATCTATTTTAAATAAATATTTTATGAAATAAATTAATTTTGTTTCATAAAACCTAAAATGAAAATTTTATATTTGGGTTTTAATTTTTTAAAATAAGCCCAAACCTACTTTTCTTTTTCCTTTTAAAAGTCCAAAAGAATTGAATATATTTTAAACTCAAATTAAATGTTAGAAGCCCAAATTAGTGTTTCTTTTATCGTTTTAATAAGAGTCTATATAATTTGTTTCTTTTATTGGTCCATTTTCATTAGAGGCCAAAGACCCAAGCCCACATTATGTTTATGTTTTCGTTAGGGTTCCAGATGTCGCCATCTGACAGGCCATAACGTGAACACGGCACCACCACCAATGTGAACGGCCACATGCATCTCACTCATTTCCTCCCCTAAACCTAAATTCGTTATTTGTCTATGAGCTAGGCTAGGTCAAGTAAAAAATTTAGGCTCAAACTTGGCTTGACCTAGAAAACTGGTTTATATTTTTGCCCAAGCTTGACATGGATAAAAATACTCAAATGCCTAAATCTTTGCATCTTTTCCTCTCTTTTTATTTATTTCCGTGGATATTTTTAGAATTTTGTGGAATGTTTTGGAACATGTTATTTGCACTTGAATTGTCGTAAAACTCAATCTCCATTATACCACTCAACTATTGAAAAATTCAGCACGAGTGCATTAATGCACTACATGAGTGACAGTCACAACGTTCGGCACAATATATGACATCCACATGAATTGCAAAATTAATAACTTGGTTGTAGTGACATGATTCAAATAACATAAATAAATAAAGTAATTACATAACATTAATATAACTTTGTTTTAGGAAACAAAATTTACTCCCTCCCTAGCATGTGCCTCAACAATCTATCGCTAGATAACGAGGGTTTCGAACTTCTCGATATCCAGACAAATATACCATATAAAAATAAAGCAAACTTGTTAGGACACATTTTCATAAAAAAACAATTCTTGATCTAAGTTTTATTTTTTTTTTACTTATTTATAAGTGGGAACATGTGTGTTTAGTGACTCATTGATGTCAAAAATGGCATCCTGTATAGCGCCAAAGACTACAACAATATCAGACACCCGCCTTTATCTTGTGTTTCATGCTCTGTTGCCTGACAAAAGTCACGATACAACGTTGCTAATATTGTTGAACCCCAACTATACATACAAGCAGCTTCCAAATCAGACAATAAAGGCTAGTACATCAAGTGGACTTTATTATTTGTGTTCGACATAAGTGCCCCTTATATACTGCAGTACATACGCTCGAGCAACGCACACCGCCTCCAACTTAATGGCACTACTCAATAAGGTTTCAAAATTTTCTTCCAACTAAGAAAGTTTTGAACTCATAAATCTAACTTCACCATCACAAGGTGAGCGTCCAATCAATTGATAGCAGAACACTGCAGGTTTGAACACTTTACTTGAAACCGTGATCACATAACTGCCAACTAGAAGCCCAAGTTACAATGCGACATCTTCCAGTGTGATGGTGCACTCCACACATGGCAAATGAAATTTGTGTGTCTCAGAGCGCTACTGTTCAACCAATGTAGATATTAAATTGCCCATCAACTCAAGCATCTGCATCAATGTTGTTGATCTAAAATCGTCAGCATCCAAATATGACATAATCCATTCGTCCAACCAGTAGCTCGAACCATGTATAAGGGCCAAATTTTGTCCAGCCCTAATAAAACCAAAATAAATCAAAACAAATAAAAGTCCCTAACAGTCCATTTATAAAGAAAACGACCTAAATATTAAACCTGAATGACACAAATTACAAGCCCAATGACCCAAATCCATCTGCTAACCCTATTAAACTTGACCCAAGGCCCAAATACAACAACTCGAAGCCTAATAGCCCAAATCCTAAAACCTAAACAGAAAAAAAAATCCTAAGTCCCCTTCGGTGAAAAAAAGAAAAAAAACAAAAGCAGAAACAGAAACATGGAGCATAATAGAGAGAACAAAAATGAACGGAAAATAATATAAAATATAGTGTATTTGGCTATAAAAGCCAAGAACAAAAACTTTGTATCACTACTCTTCAAGATTCAACAGAGAATACCAAAAAAAAAAAAAATCAAGTTTAAAAAAAAGGTGGTTCTTTTAGTTAATCTTCTATTTTATTTCTTTAAAAAAGTTAATAAAAAGCAAGGTTTAAAAAAACTTTACCTTGTCGCTTCATCTTCTACCATTGTCATGGGTGGCTCTATGTCGATTCGAAGGGTCTTCAAACCCATTAGGGTTCGTTGACGGCCTCGACAGAGAAAGGGAAGCCAAAGGGTTTTGGGGTTCTTGTTGGGTTTTAGCTAAGGTTTTGAAAGGTTTCGACCCTAGATCTGTTTCTAGGGCTCTCGAAGGGTTAAAAAAAGAATTTTTTTGCGATCTCTAACCACCAGAGGACGCGGTCTCTGTCGCCAATGATCGGTGACCAAAGGGGAGGGGAGCTTTGAGAAAAAAAGAAGAAGAAGGAGAAATGAGTTTTTTTTTAAACAGGGTTAATAATGATTTCTTTTTTATTTTTTTAAATTTATATAGGGGTATTATGTGACGTCGTTTTGGAGGTGATTTATAATGCCCAAAATGACGTCATTTCAAGCTTAACCCAACAATCAGACCCGAACCTCTCCAAGATCCATGTGTTTTTGAAGGGTTGGGCAAATTGCTGGCTATGCCCTTTCGTATTTTTTTCCTATTTCAATTTCGTCCCATATCACTTGCTATTTATTTTATTTTTACCCCTTTGATTTCATTTTCTTACAAATCAGTCCCTTGACCCATTATTGACCCATTAAGGGGATGACACTTGTATGGGGTGGGGAAAATAACTTACTAGGTCCTTATATTTTTTCTATTTCATTTCATTTTAGTCTTTTATCTGCTTCTTTTTTTTTGTAATTTGGTCTTTAAATTTGGTTTAAATTTCAATTTAGCCCTCAATTTATTTTATTCAGCACATTTATTTTCTTTTTTAATTCCCTGCACTTTTAATTTTTTTATTTATATTTTTGCCCCTTAAAATTACACAATTTTTATTTTGTCCTTAATTATTATTATCAGCATTAATTGACATTTTTTACAACATTATTATTTTTGTTATGATATATTGCACTATTTATGTTCTTATGATATCATATAACTTGTTTATACATAGTCGTGTATCCCATATAACGTATTATATTCGAATAAGTCCATAGTATGTCACATTAGAAGCTATTCATTTTCATGCAATGTACATTTAGCAATTTGAACCGAGGCGATGCTCTTTAATTAGGGGATTCGAGAAATTGTGCCCCTAACTTATAGAGTACAATTTTCTCTTTGAACCAAAATAATCGAATATCCTTTAAAAAAAATTAAAACACATAAGATTTAGATAATAATTAAATGACAAGTATTCTTATTCTTGGGGATTTGAGATGTCGTGCCTGACTTACGGGACATGCCCATTTCCTTCCGATTAACTTGAAATAAGAGTACCTTCTCCGTCAGGTTCAATTTAAATAGTAATATTTTTTAGTAACGTATTCAAATAATACCATTTGCATGCATAAATGGGTTGTATTTTTTAAAATCATTATCGAATTCATCACTTTCGACACTAACACTTCAAGTAATCAACTAGGTATTAATTTTGGACGTTATGAGGGTGCTAACCCTTCTTCATACGTAATTGACTCTCAAACCCACTTCTTGGATTTTGTAGACCGAAAATTTATTGTTTTAGTAAAATTAACCTCTTTTGTTAAAATGATTAAATCTCAAGGTGACCTAATCACACCTAATAAAAAGGATTGGTGGTGACTCCATCTTTGTTTTAAGATAAAAAATCGAGCTCCAAAAGGGGTTTTGACACCATGAACATGCGCCCTCAATACACGATATTCACCCTGACCATATTAAATTCCCACATTAGTTAAAATCATTCAATTAAATAATAAATTATGTCCAACTTTATAAATATACTTGTGAATAAAAAATAAAAATTTTTTTACCGGCACATTAATCATCCTTGTTGTACGATCGTTTGCTCTAATCGAAAAACCCATTTCGATATCTACACAAACAATATAAATTTTAATCATCGACTACACAAATAAATAAAAATCTAATATTTTAAGACATAAATATAATGTTAAAAGTTGTATCTAAAAATTAACAATAATCTAACACAAACTTTCTTTCAAAACACAAAAGAACACAACTCAAGCTTCTTTTTTTTTCTTTTTCTCACGGTGGATGGGTAAGGGGGACCAAACCCCCTTTATATAATAAAATAAATAAAAAAATGAAAAAGAAAAAATAAAAAAATAAAAAAAGCTGAAAAGGAAAAGAAAAGGCAGGGGATCCATTGATTGTCTGGTCATGTTGTCAGGCAGCATCGTCATATTTGGAGCAATTACTAAAATAATTTTATTTTTATTTTTTTCCTTTTATTCCAGGAAAATTTTTTTTTCACTAAATAATTGACTGGTGATTAGGTGAAAATTTAGGGTGGTGCCACCGAGCGAAGTGGCGGCACTCAAGTCTACTGTAAAAATCACGACACTCTCATAATTAATCTTGAAGTTAAGTGATTTTCATAATTTTTTAAATTTAGAGTAATTTTTCTATAAAAAAACCCAAATTATTTATACACACATTAAGTTGCCAAGTGCCAAGAATGTAACTTTTATTGATGCAATACTGCCATTTTCATGGAGGTGTTTATGACGTTATAATTGAACCACCATTGACTGTCTTTTTCACAAAGTGAAAAAGTTGTCAAGTTGTGAAACTGATGTGGATAAAAAATTTGTAAGGATAAAATTATCAAGTTTAGAACTAAATGGTACTTTATCTCTATTATTGGGTCAATTCAACTTAATATTGAGCAAGAAAAACTCAAAAATCAAAAACCGACTGGAATGGAAGTGTTTGAACGATTAATAAAATGTAAATTTAAAAACAGAATGAAGTCTATTTTTTATTTAATATATAATTAAATTTTAACTTTTATGACATAAAATAAACATTTTATAATGAAAATAATTTAAAACGGTTGAAAATTGATTTTATTTTAAGTATTTATAAAAGGATTTTGAATTTTTGTCAAATAATATTCAAAAACCATAAAATAAAGCAAAGCTTTTTTGTTAAAAAGTCTAAATTTCAAAATAAAAAATTAATACGAAAAGTTGAGAACCAAATTATGAACGGTTCAAAAAATTTAAAACCGAATTGAATCAAACCGATATCACTTCTAATCCAAGTTAAATGTGAAATAATTATCAAGTTCAATTGTAACACCTCTAACCCGTATCCATCACCGGAATAGGATTACGAGGTATTACTAAACTTATACACTAGTATTTGTACAAAACCGAGTCACAAATTTGTATTCCAAATCAAAACTTTTCAAATTTCACCATAAAGTCCTTAATATGGACCTACAGGGCCCAATACATACTTTGGAAGTGGTTTGGGACTAAACTGGTAACTTTGAAAATTTATCCTTGAAGATAGGGGCACACGCCTGTGTGGCTTGGGACATGGCCGTGTGGCCACCCCGTGGGGATCCCAAGGCCGTGTGGAATTTTGACTTGCAATTTCTTAAGTATCAAAGGGCACACGGCCTAGGCACACACCCATGTGGCTAGGCCGTGTGGTAAATTGATTTTTCATCATTTTAAAGCCATTTTTCACATGATTTTGACAGTCGACCATGCTTGAAACCCGTGTCCTTCACACGACCAAGACACACGGCCGTGTCTTTCACCCGTGTACTATCTTGACTTCATATTTAAGGATGCAAGGGACACACGGTCATTTCACACGCCCGTGAGCTTGCCGTGTGTCACACACGGCCTAGACACACGCCCGTGTGTCTAACCATGTGGACGAAAATAAGCTATTTTCCAAGCCATATTTCTCACCCAACTTGTTATCCATTTACACTAACACATATGCATATTGATAAACTCATTTCAAGACAGTTAATTCATACCAAAATCAAGTCTTATACATGTCATATAACTACATCCAACCAATGTACCCGTAGGTACCTCAAATGACAATTTATATTCATGTCTATCTACTTTCCTTGTTCATATTTATGCATATTGTGCCAAACATACAAATTTAATTTATTCGTTCATTATCCATTTCAACTTGTATATCATGATATAGACTTTTACACAAAACACCAAGGTATGTCTATAGCTAGCCATTCCAATGGCTAGTCACTTTCAAGTATTTACATGTTAATCATTGTCTATTTAACTTTTACATGCCATTATAACCACAATTGTTATACCTTTTCTACCAAATTGGAACGATAGATAGTGTGAGTGATCTCCACTGAGCTTCCAATCCAATGAGCTTCTGATTTACTATAAACAGGAAAAAATAAACGGAGTAAGCATACAATGCTTAGTAAGTCTGTATAACTTGGTAATCAACTTACCAACCACTCTTACTCAAATTAAACATGCAAGGCACAATTATACCATTTGTACTCAAGCCCTATCACACATTCTCATCACCTATGTTAGTTTTATGATTCATGTAAACCACAATAATACATATACAAGCTCATCCATATTTGGATTTTCATACACATATGTTTTTCCACCTCATGTATTCATATAACATGTATGTCAATTATTTTCATGTATTTCAGATACATTTCATATCATTTCATCTCAATTTCTAGTATATTTCTTGTCAGAACTTTATTCAATAATCGATTGAAGTACTGATAATCACTCAGGTGATCCGCTCAAAGTGTAGCAATATATTTTCATGGATGAATGTATTCATCAAACCGTTCATATTCACACATAAACATATCATATCTACATATTCTATTTCATGTAACATCATTTCATATTTTCCAAGTGAACATATGTAATAATCTCTTTTCTTTTCATGTCATGATTTTACCTGTGGAATCATTGAAAACATCGATGGATATTTCGTTTTCCAGTAGTACACTCAAGGTGTACATTTCTTTTTCAAATGGTACACACAAAGTATACCTTTCCTTTTCAAATGGTACACACAGAGTATACCTTTTCTTTTCAAATGATATACACAAAGTATACCATTTCAAGTGTACACACAAAGTGTACATAGCCTTTTCAAATGGTACACACAGAGTATACCTTTCCTTTTCAAATGATATACACAAAGTATATCATTTCAAGTGTACATAAAAAGTGTACATAGCAGCTTCATGTGGTATACACAAAGTATACCTTTCCTTTTCACATTCGATAGCCGAAGCTATCCCTTTTCACATGGTACGTACAAGGTGTACATTTCCTTTTCATAATGAGATCAAAAGATTACCCTTTCGGAACAACCTTTCTGCAACACATAAAAGATCTCATTTCATATCAGTAATCACCTTTATCCATAGACTTTCATTTATTCAAACGAGATTTAGCATTTATCAAGAAATTGTTGGATATATGTCCAATCTCATAATTTTACGCATTAATGTAATTTACATTTCACATTTAATTCAAGCTCAATAATGACATTTTAGTCATTGATCACTTTACGAGTATTATCATTTATTTCAAACATTATCAATCATCGGGCTTTATTAGATATATAATCATTTCACGTGTACATTTATAAATCACAAATACAATTCAAATCAATCACAAAGACATACATAGCTAAGTTATATGAACTTACCTCGATAGATGTTCGTATACATAAAGTCTATTAATCCGGCATTTTCTCATTTCCTCATTCTAACTCCACATTCGATTTATTCTGATCTAATTTGGCCATGAAAGCTTTCCTTCTCTTTCCTAGGGTTTCCATGGAATTTTTGGGGAAGAAGATGATAAAATGATATCTTTTTCATTTAATTTAATTAATATCATTTAACTTTTCCACTTTCCAACTTAGTCCTTTACCTTTTTCTATTTTTCCATGGATGATTCACTAAAATATCTATATGTTTTTCATCAATGGTCTAATTACTATATAAGAACCTCTCATTTTGAATTTTATTTCTATTTGATCCTTACATCTTCTAGAATTCAACTTTGACATTTTATTCAATTTAGTCCTCTTTGCAATTAGACACATAATCAATAAAATTTTTCTATAAAAATTTTCATGCTATATTTCTATCACAATATCTACCATTTTATGAAATTTAAATAATTTTATTTTTTGGACTCGGATTTGTGGTTCCGAAACCACTGTTTTGATTTTTACCGAAAATGAGTTGTTACATCAATAATTATAAAGGGTCCCAAAGAAAAATTTCAGAGTCCAATAATTGCCTAATTCAAGTCTTCAAAATAGTTTTTTGCATATATATATATATATTGGTTATTCGTTACTATTTTTGCCACACTTTTTGCGTTTTAAATATTCGTTCTTTTGACAAATTTTTTTATTATATTTTTGTCAAGTTCTTATTGTTCTTTTCTTTCAAAGTTGGCTTTCACTTCGGAACCAGAAATGCTTAATAGTTTATTAGACAATGGACAAAGATTCTGGAATTAATAAATAAAATTATTATGCAGGGTATCTAAGGAATTATATGCTTCTGCTTTTGGTGGGATTATGTTGTCAATTGGGATTAAGCTTTCCTTGGATGATTTTGCACTTGCAGTCAAAAGGTATAATTGTATGTATATATATATGTATTATATATAGTTTCTAATTATGCTGCTATCAATTCAATTGTGACGTTTTTCATAAGTTTTTTATGTTTTTGTTTCATTACAAACCATTACCACTATCTGTTGGACTTATCATACAGTATATGCTCAAACCGGGTCTCAGGGCTCTAATTGCAAAGGCGTTCGGCATGTCTCTGATGTTTTATGCCAGTTTTATACTCACATCGTGTGTTGCAGGGGCTCAGTTGTCTAGCTATGCTAGTTTTTTAAGCAAATGAGATGTTGCAATGAGTATTCTTCTCATTAGCTTTACCACCATTGCATCGGTGCTCCTCACACCCTTTTAACTAGCCTCCTCATTGGATCCGTTGTTCCAATTGATGTAGTAATGATGTCGAAGTTAATTTTACAGGTAATGTGTAGATTAAACCGATGTGCATTCTCGAGTTAGCATTCTTGTTTTATGGTGCAAAAATGTAAAATGTTAGCTCGGTTGTTTGTGCTAGATGGTTCTTGTTCCGGTCACTTTTGGGCTTGTGCTTAATACGTATGCAAAACCGGTAGTTACTATCCTTCGACTATGATGTCTTTTGTTGTTATGATCAGTACATCCTTGTACATTGGTAGCCCTCTTTCACTGAATCAGAGTCAAATTTTATCAAAAGATGGTCTCCAATTGGTTTTTCAGGTTTTGGTGTTTCACGCTGTGGTATTCGCTATCAGATATTGGATCTTGAAGATTCCTGCTTTCAGGTAATTCAAACCTCCTATATTACATCCTATGTATTTAGAAGTTCTCCAAAAATTGATTTAACCACGTCCAACACATAACCGGTTATCGATATGGGGATACCATATTGTTATGCGTAGGCAAAGAGAAGAAGTTTGTCGAACAATATCGTTATGCAGTGGAATGCAAAGCTCGACAATGGAAGGGTTCTGGCAATCCAGTTCCTAGGAGGTAGCAGTCAAGCAATTCCAGTGACATACTTTGTCCTAGCAATGGCTATTATGGGTCTTTCACTTGCCTCTTTTTGGGGCAATGGTTACCGTCTTAGAGACTTAATGTCTTTACTTGCCCCACAAACTGTGCATGCTGTTCAGGAGGCTCAATGAATCGAAGACCCGAAACATGTTCCTGGAACTCAGAACTGAATCAAAGCTAAAGTTCTTGCACAAGACGATCTGAAATAGGAAAAGTAATGTTGTACAATTCATAGAAGGTAAAAGAATAACTGTTCCTAGAACATATAACAGTTAGAAAAATAGTACCTATAACTTGAAAGTTGCTAATCTTTGTATGTATGCATGTATAGGTAAGGTACATAAATCACAAAATATAGGTTCTCACTCTTAATGTGCATTCTTTTGTTCTCTCTCTTCTTTCTCTCAAATTTTCACCTTGTCCGCTACGGGTAAAATCGAGTTGAGCCAAGTTTGAATGCCACTACTCAAGCTCAAATTAAAATTTTGACTAAAATGTCACTATTTTTTAAGTAAATTATATTATTTTGATGGTATTTTTTTTTTTTATTTTTATAAAAAAAGAATAAACAACATAATAAAATTTAAACCTACTTTACTATTTCAATTAAAGTCTTATTTAACTTTTATAAATATATTTGCTTAGTAAATATATTTTATAAATATCTATTCCATATTAAACATTTTTAAATGGTTGTTATAAATCAACTCAATTAAATAATTATTATTTTACAAAACAACTTATATTATTTTAAATATATTTTCTAACATTTTAAATTAAAAAATGTAGTAAACACGATATTTTACATATGAAACTTAAGGTATAGAAGTAGAAGGTAATCTATTTTTTTGATAAAGTTTGCAACATGTCCTTGTACTATATCATAAAGTTCATTTTAATCCCTCTATTATTAAAAAGAACATTTTAGTCCTTGTATGTGATGGATGTCGAAACCACAAAAAATAATTCCTACAGAAATAACTCTAAATGGTAGTAAAAAGTGGTAGTAGGGTTGAGTCCACAGGGATTGGATGTTATTATCAACTTCTGCATTTACCTTGTGAAAAGAACGTTTGTCGTGTCAAAGGTCGTGGCAAAAGTCGTGCCCATGACTCCAAATGGACTTGCAAAAAAAATTAACAAATAAATGTGAGGGTTTTGAAAATGTTTAGAAACTAAATAATTGAAACAACATAAATAAATAATTAAATAAATTAGTGATAAACCATAAGTGTAACATGTTTTTATCCTATGTTTGGCATGTTTTTGGATGATTTATTACATAATTTAGTGAATTTGATGCTCCTAATCCTCTAATTTCATGTTTCTATACTTAGGTGAACATAGTGGAGCAAAAGGAGCTGAAAACGGGCCAAAATCGGACAAAATGGGCTATCTTAAGGATCCACACTACCAAGCCAGTTCCACACGGGCTGAGCACACGCTCGTGTGAACCACATGGGCTGGCCACACGCCCATGTTCCAGCCCGTGTCGATATCGCTCCCTGTTTCTCTTTTACGTGGAAATAGCCAATTTTTAGGGTTTCTGAGCATTCTAAAGTTTAAAAATACACCCTAGAAGAAGATCTAAGGGAGCATGCAGAGTAGAACGCAGAAAAGACTCAAAGAACGCCAACAGATTCAACTCAGAAGCAGGATCTCCTTCAAGATTGAGGATCTCCATTCAATTTCTTTAGAAGTTTTTGGGTTTCTTATGTCTTTTTGTTTTCCTAATTTTGAGATGTTTTCCTTTTCAATTATGAACTAAATTCCCTAGATACCTAGGGAAGATGAAACCTATGACAGATCTTATTATTTGATTATTGATCTTAATTATGTGTACATATTTCATGTTTTAATGTTTTCAGGATATTAATTTGTGATTGATGTGCTTAATTCAGTGGAGCAAAAGTTCTTGTTTAAGAGTAGATCTGGCATAATTGAGTGGAGTTGCATGCAATCCTATAAATAGGACAACATAAATCTACCGGATTAGAGTTAATTCTAATAGGGGAATCTATGAATCGAGTAAATACGACAATAGGGGTTTTAATTAGAAAGAGATTTCAATTAATCAACCTAAAGTCAGTTGTTTTTATTCTCGAAAGAGATATTAACATAAGGTAGGTATTTCTACGGATCAAGACAAGTGAATAAATCGTTTAATTCAGATTTAGAATAATAAGTGAAGTCTAGGTGGATTCTTTCTTAGGTATTGTCTCTTTCAATTGGTTTATTCTATTATTTTCCTATTTTACTCTTTGTTTCGTCTTAATAATTAGTTTAGTTAAAATTAGGTTAAAAATAAATTTCTTCAATTTTATCGGCTAAATAATAAAAAGATAGTAACTACTAGTACTTTTAGTCCTTGTGGATACGATATTCCCGACTCACCATATTTATACTACCATTCGATAGGTGCTCTTGCCTTTGTCATAATTTTAGTTAGTTCGTGACATCATCAATTAGAACATAAATTGGAAATTAAATTCGAATTTTGTAATCAAAGATAATAAGCTTTAGCCCTAGACTTGGAAGATTCCGGTTTAAGAATTGATCCTTGAAAATTGATTTTTTCCTCCAAAAGCTAAGATGGTTATAGTAGTTAAGAATGTCCTAACCACCAATTTTTCCTCTCGTAGTTGGTCCCAGTACGATCTGTAAACCAACCTTTATCGATTATTTAACCAAGATACACGTGTTCCTGATTCAAGATTCCGGTAGCCTTGTGCTCTGAAGAACCCAACTCGAATCAACGGCCTCAACCACATGAGGTTGTTTAAACCCGATCACTTCTTCCTTGATTTGTTCTCGGAGATCTGAATACAGCACGGCTGACTCGTTTCTCTAGCTGTCAACAAACACAACTCCAACCCAACGTGCACCTTGTCTTGAAATCGAGTTTAACTTTAAAGAATGATTTGTCTATCCCGATACTTAGGAAAAAAATGAATACCGATTGGAAGGATTTTAAGTATGAATACGTATCTCACTGTTCCCGACCGGAAATAACACCGGCCTAAAGCTAAGTTAGAATTTAGTGTAGCATGGATTTAATCATGCTTGTAGGTTATGGAAGGTGATTGGATTTGGATGAAAGATGGTGGAAATTGAGAAGGAAAAGGACTTGAAAAGTAATTAGACGAATTTTGAAAAAGAAACAAGAATTGGAAACAATGCAACAGAATGTTAACGCCAAATTGAAAGTAAAAAAAAAAAAGAAATTAATTGTATTCAATTCCAAATTGAAATCAGAATGTAAAATTAAGGGATGTCTTTCCTAAGTGCATTAAGTCCCTATTTATATACATGGAATTAACTAATTTTCGTCTTAACCACTTTAACATAAAATCAAAATAAAATAAATAAATAAATAAAATAAGATTTTTTTTTCCATTTTTGGCTTTTACAAAGTCAAAAATTCTGATGAGTCATTGGTTTTCTCCACATTTTTTATTCGGCCTCATTTTATTGATCGTGTTTCAATTTGGCCCTTTTCTACTCGTTTTTGTCTCTTAGCGTCCTAATTGCATCACTGATAAGATTAGAACATAAAAGTACTAATTTAGAAAAGATCAATTCAGAAATAAACCGAATTAAACATAAAATGTCATGCAAATTAACATGTTATCAGTACGTTTGAAAAGCTGACATTTTAATCATTACACGTTAACTCTGTTGTTAATGGAATGGCATGGCTGACATGGCATTAAATTAAATTAAAAAGTTAAATAACAATTTTGAAGAATGAACAAAGGTAAGAAACTGATTTTGCTATTACCTCAAATTGTTTTCAATTTTTTTTTTGTTCTTTTTGTACATTTTTGTTGTGTTTTGTCCACGTTAGCCATCATTAAGCCGCGTGATTCCATTTGTTTTTAAGACCAATAAACTTTTAAATTTGATTTAATTTTTTATTTAATGCCACGTCAAGAACCGTTAAATCGTGTCATTTCATTAATGACGAACTTAACATATAAAGACTGAAATGTCAACTTTTCAAACATACAAAGACTTTTAAAATAAAAATAGGACTAAATTGAACTTTTTGATATGGTAAATGGACTTGTAGTAACTTTAACCCTATTTTTTTAAAGACATAAATCAACCATTTGTTAAATTTGTTTGATTTGATGGTATTGGGTTTTATCATCACATACTTTAGTTCCAAACCCTTCGAACTTAAGCCTTAGGGGAAGATTTTATTTGTAAGGATAAAGTGATACAGAAAGCCTGGAAGGACCAGTAAAAAAAGTTCATTTAAATTTGAAAATGTAAAATACATTTTTATTTTATTGTTAGTAGTGAGGAAAGCAAGCAGAAAACACGAGGGTGTGGGAATCTAATTTGAGCTAAAAGAGTGGCGAACAAGGCTAGGCAATGTATTAGATTCAAAGCTTAACCTCCCAACTAAAGCCAAGAACATTCCACATGCTTATGGGGCTAGCTGGCTAGCTCCTTCGACTCCATCGCGTCACCATGAAAAGTGATCTACTGCAAACACAGGGGCGAAACCAGTGGGCAGGCATGGGCCCTGGCCCCCCCTAAAATGGGAAATTTTCATTTAGGCCCTTTAGATTTTTTTAAAATTTTAAATTAGTAAAGGTAAAATTGCACTTTGGCCCCCCTTAAAATTATAAAAATTTAATTTAATCCTTTAAAAATTATAAATATATAGACTATAAAAAATTAAAATTTCCTTGGCCCCCAAAATTTTTTTTCTGGCTTCGCCCCTGTGCAAACATTATATATTTGCTCTCTCCTGCACCTCGGATTAAGTTCCATAGCTTTGCTAAAATATCTTGTATGCTATTCATCAAACAGGTGGCGATCTTTTTTTATTGGATTAAAAGAAAAAAGTACGAAAGAAAAAGGCTTAGGAACTGAAAAAGAAAGCAACAAATTATGGTAGAAACCGCGGGTTGTTGTGGATTACTACAAGCATGTTGCCATCGCCATGACCCTCAAACATACATTATCCAAGGAGAATTTGAGATCGATCGCAGTCCTTGGTTTTCCCTCTGTGCCTCTGGATTATCTGTTGTTGTTCGGCTTTACATCCAAGACAACAAGGATCCAAGTAAGTATATACAATGCATTGTCATACCATACCCAGACATGGCTATATTATTATGTTTTAAAAATAAAATATTTTGATTTATTTTTTATTTTTTCTTTTACTAAATCACATAATTTATTTTGATTTAGGTCAAAATATATTTCGATTATCAATCTGTTTTTTTTATTTGCATATTGTAATAATTTGATTCTAGTTTATAGTTATACGAATATATGTATTGTAGCAACGGGACAAGGGATTAAAAGTGAGAATGCATATGTAATGAAGGGAAAAGAGCTGGAAAGGAAAAAACATGAAGTTTTAAGCATGAAGGTGCCCACGAAAGTGATCAAATTCAAATTGAAATTCGAGGTGACGCGAGATTTTGGGATTCCAGGAGCTTTTGTTGTTGAAAACAGAGATAAGAAGCATGAGTTTTTCCTCAAATCCGTCACATTGCATTACATTAAGCATCCAAGTATTCTCGAGGAATGAAAGTTTCATTTTTATTGCGGTTCTTGAGTTTACCCCATCACCAAAACCAGATTTAAACGGATTTTCTTCTCAGATCAAGTATGCTAACATACTTACATATTTATAATTGAGATAACTTAGTAATTAAATTATATGTAGTTCAATGCATGTAATATTTGATTCTGATTGGAAGTGTTGAACTTCTAACAGTTATATCGTCCAAATAAAACGCCATAAGGTTTAGTAGAATTGAGAAAAAAAGAACTTCAGAAACTGCAAGACCCAAGACGGAAGGGTGAATGGAACCCATGGGATCGAATTTATGATTATGATGTCTATAACAATCTTGGAGATCCTGAAAAGGGTCGACTGTATGATAGACCTGTGTTGGGTGGTTCCACTAAATTTCCATACCCACGTCGGTTGAAAACGGGCCATCCTAATTGCCAACACGGTACATATAAATAGAATATATAAATTTAAATTTGTCTAATTATTTATTTTTCATTGAATTGCTTTCATTTGATATCTTTGGTTGTATGTGAAATAGACCATTCAAGGGAGTCGAGACCAAGAAGTCGCTTCAGCTTTTATGTTCGAATTCGATGAGCGAATGAGCGACGAAAAACTACAAGAACTGAAAAACAACTTCGTCGAGGCTCTTATTCGATTTCTTGCGCCGGAATCAACGCTCCAACACTTGTGGGATCGAGAATGTCCCGACTTCGTCACTAAAGTTGCACATTTCTTTGTACCCAAGGCAGCGATATCAAAGAAAGATGTTAGATTCATTCGATCCATAATAGATTTCGAGAAAGCTAAAATTACCATCTTCTCATGGAGGTCCCAAGAGGTCGATGTCGATCCAAGTGGGGAACAAGACATTTTTGAAGACATTATAGGCTTTTATGCAGACAAAGAAGTGGAAGACATTTTTGATTCGGACAAGTAGCGCAGCTAGAAAAATTGGTACCCAAGGAAATTCTTAACCAAGTTGTTGCCACTCTTGCTCTCAAAAGACAACATGTCAGTGCTCAATTGCCTTCAATTATAGCAGGTGGGAAACATGAACTTATAGCTGCTATAAATGTTTTTTCTATTTATCACGAGGTTTGCAATCACAATAAACACAATATATAATTAAAGATACGCTGATTGAAATTACAATTTATGTTTATGATTAATGTTCTTTACTTTGTTTGTTGTTGTAAGAGGACAAATTCGCTTGGGCTGAGGACAAGGAGTTTGGTCGCCAAATGCTTGCAGGAACAAATCCTGTTCGAATCTGGCCCTTGAAGGTATCGCTTTCCTAGGTTTATAATATATAATATTTGAGCCTTTAGAATTAATAGATTGGAAACTAACATTATTATAAACGTTGAAGCGAGAGGAGTTATTACCTCTATACGAAATTTTTTATAAAATGTTGGATTACGAGTCACCTGAAGATAAGCCAGAGGTATGAAAAAGAAAACTAGTTTGTTCAAGATCATTTTGCAGAGATATGTATCTCTTTTCCTTTCAAATTAACTACTTTATGAATACATACATAACACTAAATGGCAGGCAATGGAAGCCAACAGGGCATTCATCTTGGATCACCATTACCTTGAGCAATCTCTCTCCTAAGTTTATAACATATAATGTTTGAGCTTACAATCCAGTATTTTAAACGTTACAGGTTCAGCTGGACAATAAGATTAACCAGTCGCAATTGCAAGATTTCAAAAAGGTAAAAAAGAAAACAAGTTTATGGATTTCTTTTCCTTTCAAATTAACTACTTTATGAATACATACATGACACTATATGGCAAGCAATTGAAGCCACTAGGGCATTCATCTTGGATCACCATTACCTTGAGCAATCTCTTTCCTAGGTTTATAACATATAATGTTTGAGCTTATAAACCAGTATTTTAAACGTTGCAGGTTCTACAGGGAAAGAAGCTTAAACAGCCGCAATTGCTAGATGTGTTTAAGGTAAAAAAGAAAACAAGTTTATGTATTTCTTTTCCTTTCAAATTAACTACTTTATGAATACATACATAACACTATATGGCAGGCAATTGAAGCCAATAGGGCATTCAGCTTGGATCATCATTACCTTGAGCAATTTCTGACAATGATAAATGGGAAAGGTGTTTGTGCTTACGCAACTCGAACAATACTAATAGCACCGGACTTATCGTCCGTAACGCTTCAACCAGTAGGAATAGTGTTGTGCGGAAGCGTGTGAAAGAGTAAAATTATTGTACTGAAAAATCACACTAAGTTCAATTCCCAGGAAAGAGAGGTAGATCACGAAGATCACTTAAATACCAAGTCTTTCCTAGCTAGAATATCCCTCTATCGTAATTTAATAGCACAATAAATCACTACAATCACATTCACAAAATATGCAAAATAAATAATAAAGAACACGAATTTTAACGAGGTTCAAAGAATTTTGCCTACGCCCCTCAAGCACTACCAAATATATTTCACTCCAAAAATTACAAGTGAAATTTACAAATAGAGAGAGAGAATAATGCCTTAAGTAGAGAATGGCAATTATGGGATGAAGAAAGTAAGAAATGGTTAGGCCTATTTATAGTTGAGGTTCAAGGATCAACTTGCAATATCCCTATACAATTAGGGACCAAAATTGCAATTATCCCATGCCAACTTTTAACCTAACTTACCAACCAATATTACTTTCTACTTTCGATGCCCACCCTTTTTGACTTTTCAAACAAATAGGTGGGTTCCAATAATCTCCACCTTGAAGATTTGATTAGGATAATCTTATCTTCACACAATTCTTTCTGCCTTTGACAACAATACTTGATAGTGCCTTCTTCAACTGTTAAACTTGCAGGATATTAATCAAGTTCAAACAATGTTCAAACTTGGTTACTGTTACCACCTTGGTCATCATATCTGCGGGATTATCTGCAGTCTTGATCTTCTGAAGACAAATTTTCCCCTCATCAATAATTTCCCGCACAAAGTGGAAACGTACATCAATATGCTTTGTACGTGCATGATAAACTTGATTCTTTGCTAAATGAATAGCACTTTTATTATCACAATACATGTTAATATGCTCCTGGACCAACCCTAAGGTTTTAGCCATACCTTGTAACCAAATAGCCTCCTTTACAGCCTCTGTTACAGCCATGTATTTGGCTTCTATGGTTGACAATGCAACTGTAGACTGTAATGTAGACTTCCAACTTATTGGTCCTCCAGCAAGTGTAAACACATAACCGGTGGTTGATCTTCGCTTGTCCAAATCACCGGCATAGTCAGAATCAACGTACCCAATAACACCTTTACCAAGTGTATTATCCTACTTGAACAGTAATCCAACATCTACGGTCTTCTGAATACACCGTAGAATCCATTTCACAGCTTGCCAATGTCCTTTTCCAGGATTATGCATATACCTGCTCACTATACTAACTGCCTGTGAAATGTCGGGTCTTGTACGCACCATTGCATACATCAAGCTACCCACTGCATTAGAGTACGGAACTTGCAACATGTATTCTCGTTCCGTATTCGTCGAAGGAGATAGTTGTGTAGAAAGCTTGAAATGAGAAGCCAACGGGGTACTTATAGGTTTTGTCTGCTCATTCATGCCAAACTGCTGTAGTACCTTCTTCAAATACTGCTTCTGAGACAAGCTAACTCTATCATGAGCTCTATCTCTCCATATTTCCATGCCAAGAATCTTTTTAGCTTCTCCTAGATCTTTCATCTCAAACTCGAGATTGAGTTGAGTCTTCAATCTTTCAATCTCAATTTTGCTCTTAGATGCTATTAGCATATCATCAACATATAAGAGCAAGTATATGAAAGTTCCTTCTTGTAGCTTCTGAAAATACACACAATGATCAAATTTGCTTCTTGTGTACCTCTGCCCTTTCATGAACTGATCAAATCGCTTGTACCACTGCCTTGGAGATTGCTTCAATCCATAAAGCGACTTTGTCAGTTTGCAAACCCAATTTTCTTTTCCAGCAACCTTGAATCCATCTGGCTGAGTCATATAAATTTTCTCTTCCAAATCACCGTGTAAAAACGCGGTCTTCACATCAAGCTAAACTAGTTCAAGATCATATTGCGCAACTAAGGCTAGCAAAATCCGAATAGACGAATGCTTCACAACTGGAGAAAACACTTCATTGTAGTCTATTCCTTCTTTCTGAGCGTAACCCTTTGCTACCAATCTAGCCTTGTATCGAATTTCATTTTTATCAGGAAATCCTTCCTTCTTTGTATATACCCATTTGCATCCAATTGCCTTCTTTCCCTTGGGTAGTGTTACCAACTCCCAGGTCTTATTTTTATGAAGAGACTGCATTTCTTCATTCATTGCTTGCTTCCACTTTACACCATCAGGGTTACTTATTGCTTCTGTGTAAGTAGAAGGAACATCATCATCTGCAATTGGAAGTGCATAGGCCACTATATCATCAAAGCGAGCAAGCTTACGAATCTCTCTTCTTGGCCTTCTATATGCAATTGAATCTTGTTGCTGTAGAGGTTCTTGGGTAGGAACCTCTTCATCATTTGTCCCTTCAATATTAGCTGGATCATCGTTAACCTTTTCAAGCTCCACCTGCTGCAGAGTACTACTGGTTTTGTCATCCTTTTGTGAATCATTGTACTTCAACATGGTTGATTCATCAAAAGTCACATCTCTACTGAAAACAATTTTCCTTGTATCAGGACACCAGAGACGGTATCCTTTTACTCCATCAGTTATACCCAAGAATAATGTTTTCTTTGCTCTTGGGTCTAACTTAGATTCTTTTATATGATAATATGCAGTGGAACCAAATACATGTAAAGAATCATAATCGATGAGTGATTTACAGTCCACATCTCCATAGGAGTTTTTCCATTTATTGCAGCTGATGGCAAACGGTTAATTAGATGGCACGCATATGTAACTGCCTCAGCCCAAAATTATTTGCCCAATCCAGCATTAGACAACATACATCGAACTTTCTCCAGTATAGTTCAATTCATGCGTTCTGCCACCCATTCTGCTGTGGTGTATCCCGAACAGTAAAGTGTCGTACAATGCCCTCATCTTGGCATACTTGTAGAAATGGATCATTTTTGTACTCAGTACCATTATCTGATCGAAGTCGTTTGACCTTTCGACCAGTCTGAGTCTCCACCATCTTCTTCCATTTCAGAAATGCATCCAAAACTTCACTTTTTCTTTTCATTAGATACACCCATACTTTTCTTGAATAATCATCAACAAAAGTAACAAAATAGTGCATACCTCCCAAAGAAGCTACTTTGGTAGGTCCCCACACATCACTGTGAATGTAGTCCAGAATTCCTTTCGTATTGTGAATTGCTGGACCAAATTTTACCCTCTTCTGCTTGCCCAGAACACAATGTTCACAAAATTCCATTTTGCAAGAATTTGCACATTTCAACAAGCCTTGCTTTGCCAATGTCTGCAAAGTTTTTTCACCAGCATGTCCCAATCGCATATGCCATAATCTGGTAGCCTCTAAATCTACATCTTTTGTAGAAACTGTTGATGTTGATCCAATAACTGTACTTCCATTTAAAAAGTACAAGTTATTTTTGCCTTTCATCACCGTCAATTGCCCAGCTACTACTTTTAGTAATCCATCTCTCAAAGTGATTGTGAGCCCTTTAGATTCTAGGGCCCCTAATGAGATGAGATTTTTTTTCAGGCTAGGTACGTAGCGAACATCTGTCAAGACTTGGATTGAGCCGTCGTGATTCTTCAATTGGACTGTACCTACTCCCATTGTCTTACAAGCACTATCATTGCCCATAAGAACAATTCCACCTTCTAGCTCTTTAAGACTAGAAAACCAGTCCTTATTAGGACACATATGGTAAGTACATCCTGAATCCAAAATCCACTCATCCGTTTGACATGCCATGTGACAACCCGAAACCACTATTCCGATTAGGCCCTAATTCGGGTTGTCACATGCCATTGCCATGCCAACCAAGCTAAAGTCTGACTCCTCATCATGCTCCGCTACACATGCATTAGAAATAGCCTTGCCCTTTTGTAGCTTAGGACAATTCTTTTTCCAATGCCCTTTTTCACGGCAAAAGGCGCATTCATCTTTGGCGGGTCTCCCTTTGGACTTTCCCCTTCTACCAGATTTGCTGCTGTGTGAACAACCTCTTACTGTTAAGACTTCTGCAGTTGTATCTCTATGATCTCTTTTATCTTTCTTTCGAGTCTCAGATCTATACAACGCACTACAGACTGTATCAAATGTGATCGTGTCCTTCCTAAGAAGCAATGTGGTGGTAAGTTGATCATATTCATCAGAAAGGGAATTCAACAACAATAATGCCTTGTCTTCATCTTCAAATTTCTCATCCAAATTTAGCAAGTCTGCTAAAATTTTATTGAATGAGTTCACATGGTCATTCATCGACATACCGGGTGCATACGTGAATCGATAAAGTTTCTTTTTCATATAAAGCCTATTTTCAAGACTTTTCGTTAGAAACTTTTCTTCCAGTGTATCCCATAACTTCTTCGCTGATGTCTCCCTCATGACATGAGTACTTCGCTCTTTGGCCAAACATAGGCGGATTGTACCACACACTGTCTATTGATCTTGGCCCTCCTTGTCATCCATCTTGTCGGGTTTTTTTCAAGGGCTATATCTAGCTCTTGCGACATAAGACATCCAGGATCTCACATTGCCACATACCAAAATTATTGGTACCGTCAAATTCCTCTACTTCAAATTTTGCATTTGTCACAGTAGTCCTTGTTGATGACGATGCTGCTGCCATTTTTCTCCTCAATCCCAACTACTGTATACGTGAACAGTACCGTATACATGAATAGTACTGTATACATGAATAGTACCATATACATAAATAGTGCCGTATACGTGAATAGTACCATAAACGGTAGTATTCCCCAAGTACGAATCTGGCTCTGGTACCAATTGTTGTGCGGAAGCGTGTGAAAGAGTAAAATTATTGTACTGAAAAATCACACTAAGTTCAATTCCCAGGAAAGAGAGGTAGATCACGAAGATCACTTAAATACCAAGTCTTTCCTAGCCAGAATATCCCTCTATCGTAATTTAATAGCACAATAAATCACTACAATCACATTCACAAAATATGCAAAATATATAATAAAGAACACGAATTTTAACGAGGTTCAAAAAATTTTGCCTACGCCCCGGGCACTACCAAATATATTTCACTCCAAAATTACAAGTGAAATTTACAAAGAGAGAGAGAATAATGCCTTAAGTAGAGAATGGCAATTATGGGATGAAGAAAGTAAGAAATGGTTAGGCCTATTTATAGTTGAGGTTTAAGGATTAACTTGCAATGTCCCTATACAATTAGGGACCAAAATTGCAATTATCTCATGCCAACTTTTAACCCAACTTGCCAACCAATATTACTTTCTACTTTCGGTGCCCACCCTTTTTGACTTTTCAAACAAATGGGTGGGTTCCAATAAATAGAACTAAGCTTGCCTGGTGACTCTCCTAGATTGGTGCTTCCACAAGATACTCTCCTATGGGAGTTTGCAAAATTTCACGTTTCATCCAACGATGCGACTTACCACCGTTAGTTAGCCATTGGTAAGTAGTAATCATTAAATTAACCCAATTAATTTCGTATCTGTTAAATTTATATGTTTGTTTTGATGTGCCAATGCATCCAAATCAAGGTTGCATACACATGCAGTAGTTGAGCCATTCATAATTGCGACGAGAAGATGGTTGAGCGTAATGCATCCAATCCATAGGCTATTGGATCCTCATTTCAAAGACACACCGCATATAAATGCATTGGCTTGAGCCATCTTCCTTAATGTTGGAGGGATTCGGAGACTCTTCTTTTCTTGGTGAATACTCCATGGAATTGTCTTCTCACTTGTATAAAGAATGGAGATTTGATAAGGGATCTTCCGAAGACCTTCTCGAAAGGTTGGTAATTCTTGAGTCCATTAGAATTGAATGGATTCACTTCCTTTAAATGTTCCAAGTTGTACAACTAACGATGAGGACCATAACATTTTCAGAGGTATGGCGAAACCAAGAGTCGAGATGAGGTTGTATCGGGGCCAATGGAGCAGGTCGGGATGACAAATCAAGCAACAAGGCGGCGACGGTGCAAAAGCAGACGATGTTTGAGGTTGACGCCGAGGTGGAGCTGGTTTTAGAAGACTATCCCTATGCAAAAGATGGAATTGAGATATGGACCGCCATTGAAACATGGGTGACAGAATACTGCAGTGTTTTCTACCATAACAACAATGATGTGAAGGAAGATGAGGAAATCCAAGAATGTTGGAATGAAGTCAAAACGAGAGGACATAAAGATCGAAATGAGGGATGGTACGACATTAATACATTCGAAAGCCTCGTAAAAGCTCTGGCAACTCTCATATGGATCACTTCAGGCTTGCATGCAGCAGTGAACTTCGGACAGTATGGATACGGGGGTTGGCCCCCAAATCGTCCCAAAATTCCTCCCAAAAGAGGAAGAAGTCTATAAAGAAGTGAATATCATGAAGTTCGTGGAGGAGATGTTGCCTGATAAGTTCCAAATGAAGTTGGCACTTGCGGTAATGGATCTTCTGTCACGACACACATCAGATGAGATTTATTTGGGTCAAACATCACCCCAAAAAGAGTGGCCATTGATTGAGGGTCACGATTCTATAATTCAGAAAAAGTTCAAAGAATTCGGGGAAAACCTTGAAGCAATAGAGCGAAATATAAAGGAGAGGAATAAAGAATATCTTCTAATGAATAGGTGGGGATATGCAAAGATACCATACAAGCTCTTGTACCCTGATACATCAAAATCCATGCGTCCAACATCTAAGGAGAAAGGGAAACATCATCCTGAGAAGGCGGATATTAATGAAAGGGGAATCCCTAACAGTATTTCCGTTTAATTTTCTCGGCTATTTTTCCTATATGATAAAAAAATTAATATTTACAAAAATAATTTTAATTCAAAAATATTCATCCAAATGACCTAAATTAATAGTTAATTTGAGTTATTGGAATCCAATAACAGACATTCCCTTGATATTTAATTCAATAATTGCCTGGTAATTATGTCAAGTTTTAAAATATTAATTTTTTTATTTTGAGATTTCAATGGTCGATATCCGAGTATCGACACCGTATCATACTAGTATACGTTTATACCAATATTTGAAAAAATTAGGTTTTGGATATAATATGTTTTATAATCTTAATCCAAAACAAAAATCTTGGGTTTTATAATCTGTTTCAATTAATAAAAAATATATTACAATTTGTTCATTTGTAAATATAATTTAGGCTTAAAGTTGTAAAAAATCTTGGATTTTTTCAAAAAAGTAATTAAGTCTCCTTTTTTTTTTACACTCAATTGATATTTGAACTTTCAAAATGCATAAAAAAATCTCAAATTTTTTCAAAAAAAGCAATTAAGCCCTACTTTTTTTTACACTGAATTGGGTACTTAAACTGTCAAAATTAATAAAAAATGCCCTCAAACTTTTTAAAAAAAAGTCATTAAGCCCCTTTTTTTCACTCAATTAGATACTTAAATTGCTAAAATGCATCAAAAAGGCCAAGGGTGGATCTAGGGGGCTGGTAGGGGTTCAGCCCCCTAAAATGAAAAATTTTTCATTTAAGCTTTTTATAATTTATAAAATTTTAAATTAGTAATGGTAAAATTATACTTTGACCCCCCAAAAATAATAAAAATTTGATTTTATCCTCTAAAAATTATAAAGATATAGCGATTAGAATGGTGAAATTGCATTTTTATTATCATAAAAATATATAATTTAATTCCGACCCCTGAAATTTTTTTTTTGACTTCGATCCTACCCCGTAAGTCATATTTTTGGATCCAACATTAAAAAAGGCCCTTTGACTGTTAAAGTTATAGAAAAATTATAAAATACTTCTTTTGGTACGATAATTTTTGTAATTTTTTAAGAATTTTATATTTTTACATTTTTATAATTTTCTTACAACTTTATATAATTTTCTAAATTTTTTTATATTTCTATATATTTTATAATATTTTATGATATTTGTAAAATTTTACACTTTTTTACGATTTTTATATTTTATATTTTTTTCTAATTTTTAATAAGTTTTAAATACTTTATATATTTTGTTATTAAAATTTAATAAATTTTACAACTTTTATTGATTTTTTATTTTTATTTTTTTGCCACTTGTCAAGTCGTAATTGTGACATGTGGTGATTTTAACTGAAAAAATTAGGGATGGCTAACTTTAACAGCCAAAGGGCATTTTTCAGTGGCAGATCTAGAAATACGACTTAGGGGCAGGGGCAAAGTCAGAATTTTTTTTTTGGGGGGGCGAAATTAAATTATATATTTTTATGATAAAAAAATGCAATTTCGTCATTTTAATAACCTATATCTTTATAATTTTTAGAGGATTAAATTAAATTTTTATCATTTGGAGGCAAAGTGAATTTTTACCATTACTAATTTAAAATTTTATAAATTATAAATGACCTAAACGGAAAAAAGTTTATTTTAGAGGGGTTGGGGCCCCTGCCAGCCCCTAGATCCACCCTTTAGCCTTTCTTTTATGCATTTTGCCTTTTTTTTTAAAGTTTGAAAGTTTTTTTTATGCATTTTAGCAGTTTAAGTAACCAATTGTGTGCAAAAAGAGTTTAAGTTCTTGTTTTGAAAAAGTTTGAGAGCTTTTTACACCATTAAACCTATAATATATAGCTGAAAGCGAAATGTATTGTCTCATTGAGGAAATGCTAGGTAAGTATACTGTCAATAAAGGTTTTAGATTCTTCAAATAAAATTAAGTGATTATAAATGTATATTGTATATTATAATATTAAAATAAATATATATAAAAAATGAGACGCAGAAAGTTTTTGAACTGTGTTTGTGGTGTTAAAGAAATATATTCCTAGTATATTAAATATTAACTCATAAATAAATCATACACCAGTAACTTTCTCTTTTATAAAATATGCTTGAATAACTTAAGGGGTGTTTGGTTTGTCGAATTTTATATTATGGCTCTTAATATTATACTCGAATAAGATTATGGTATTGAGATTCCTAACATTTCGACCATCCCATAATTTTATATTCATTTCAAGATGTTATAATAAAGAGTATAAGCTCGTTGAATTTAAAATTTTAGTCAAAAATACCTCTTATTTTCATACTATTGATGTAAGTATCTTTTTTTTAAAAAATGTTTATTGAATGTTTTAGGAAAATAATTTATTTTTATTAAATTTTGAAATTTGATATTGTGCTAAGTCACGAACTTGAATTTATTTGATTAATTTTTTATGAAAAATATTTGATTAATATTAATTATTATTTTTTATATGGTTTTATTTTTTGAAAAGAAATATTCCATTTTTTATTTTAAATAAAATTATAATAACTTACATTACTTAAAAAAACCAAATCGACACAAACATTAATAATTTATAATAACTTATATTCCTACAAAGGTTAATAGCGAAAAATGTTAAAAATACAATTAGGATTATTTTGACAAAACATGCAAATGTTAGTGATTAAATTTGCCATTAAGCCTTTAAAAAAAGACTCAAACTATTAAAAAAATCCAGTTTTCTTAACGTGAAGTCGTATTAAGTAGAACATAAAACTTGAAGATTTATATTATAAAATTTAGTTTTTCTTTTCTTTTCATATTAAAAGCAAACCAAATTCTCTAAAATAAATAATTATAAATTTTACAAATAAACTATTATAATTAAGTTGTAAATTGAGTTTTTGTTCAATTGGCATGAGTTATTACCAATATAAGAGGACGTGAGTTCGAGTGTGCTTAAACGTATTATCATCTTATTTATGAGTTAGAGATGGACTATGCATAATTCTAAGACTTGTATTACTATAATTTTACTCCAGTTTAATTGAATCTCTCCAAAATAGAATTTTTTAAGTTATTATGATTTTATGAAAAAATAAGACTACAAGATGTTTAAGTCATAGAAGACAAAAAAATTCTATAACAATGTTTATTTAATAAATTTTGCTTTTAGGTAATTGTTAAAAAATAATAGTCTCAAAATCCAAACTAATAAGGAAAGGAGAAAGAGGAAGAATTTGGTTGTGGATTTCGACAATCAATATCGCCTGAAATGATGGCAGTAACGCAACTATCGTTCGGATTTGAGAGAAAATGGTGATGATGATGCTGAAAGGAAGAGACGAGAGAAGAATCAGAAGAAACGAAAAAACAATGGAGAGAATTGTTCAAAATTTAAGAAAAAACGTGTTTAAATTATAGTCACATCAGCATTTAATGGATCATATGTGATTTAATAAATATGTTAATAGGTCGGGTCGGGTCAGATTTAGATCAGATCTAAGTATAATATTAACGTATTTTATATTTGTTTAAGTTCGATAAAACTCAAAATATAAGTTTAAATTTTTATCCAAATTCTCCCGTATTTACTAAAAAAAAAACTAAGCCCACCCATATTATTTTTAATTTTGTTTTAAAAATATTTACATTATTTTAATATTTAATAATTTTATATATTTTTATTAATTAAATTTTTTATATAGTCATCTTAACATTATTTTATTATTTACATTAGAGTAGTATTATATATTTAATATAAAATTTTATTTTTTAATGTGTAATAAATTACATAATATATAAAAATAATATAATATAAAGTATACTAAACTTAAAATGGGTCTTGTCGGGCCCAGACATTAAATGTTTAAGCCTAAGTCCTAATTTTTTATCGAAGCCCAATTTTAGGCCTAATTTTATCTAAACTCTTCCAAATTTCAGATAAATCTTCAAGCCTAGATAAATAACTCGGCCCTTAAACAGGTTTACGTTTCAGTGACCCAAATATTATAAATTGATAATATTAAAAATTAAATTGTAATAAATTAAAGTTTAATAATCAAAATATAAATTTTACCAAACATAAGTGACTATTTTAGAATTAACCCCAAACACATCGAAATGGATAATTCTAAAATATAAGGAAACACGACATAAGAACACGTGGTGCATTGATGTGACGTTAGTTGACATGCATGGACATGCAGAGCCTTGATAGACTCAAACCTTTCAAACAACATTCCAAACTAGAATCCAATCATTTTCTAACACATTTCAACCAAATTCCCATCCTCCACTTATTATGTTCGACAAGTTTCCTAAGGTATCATATAATATGATTATTTATTTCCGTACGCCCTTGAGTTCAAGCATATATTTCTTTTCCCCTTACCTTTTTGTGTTTAATTCATTTAGATCCTTTACTCCAATGATAATTCATACGTTCGTCTTGTGTGCCATGTCAAAAACATTTTATATTTTTATAAAATTTTAATATGGTGATAATTTATATATATGGATCAAATTAAATATATATAAGCTATTAATGGACGTTAAAACCACCAAATATAAATTCTTACGATAAATATAACAATAAATTGAAAATATATAGGAGTAAAGTTCAATCCACATGGACTGGTTATCTAATTTCACCTTTTCTTGTGACTAGATTCGCTGTTGCGATCCTAGTCGTGCCCACGACCTGTACGTAACAATGCTAAAAAAAATAAAATAGGGGGTTTAAATTGATAAAGATAATAAAATAAGAAAATACGAAGTGTAATAAAATAAAATAAAAACAAAATCAAAATTTCAAAAATAAATTTAAGCAAATAAAGTAAATTGGTAAATAAAATATTTTTAAGCTTAGCCTTTATCTCGGTGTACTCTAATATTTATCTAGCCACTTTTTTAGATCTTCAACCCTTTAATTTTTATCTAGCTAACTTTAAATTTTCAATCTTTCCATCAAGCCCTGCTCTTTACTTTTTGTTCCAATTTAGCCCTCCTTTTTTTTGTAAGAGTTTAAATTTAACACACCAACTTCATTCCTGATAAGAAAAACTCAAATTTAATAGCATTTTATCCGATAATTAGCTAAAATAAATATATTAAAAATACGAATTTATCTTGCTACCAGCCATAAATCTTTTTTACGATAAACTATGTTTTATGTTTTATTAATCTTCGCATTTTATTATTTTAAAATATATATATGTATTTTTTTATTAATCTCAAACTTTAAAACTGTGATGGTTAAATAATATTATTGGCATAATGATTTTTTTACCCTCCAACTTTATAAAAAATATTTTAATCATTCATTTATTTTTCATCTTTTTAGTCGTTAAATTTGCACTTTCTTGTCAAATCACTTTACAATGGATGAAAAATAACATTTTTCACTTTGATGACTGATATACACATGGAATACCACATTAATGACATATCAACATTTAATTATTTTTAATTTTAAAAATTTATAAAATCATTTTTTAAAATTCAAAATCATTAAAAAGTATAAAAATATTTTTTAAAAATTAATTAAATGTTGACATATCTTTCGGTGGCAATCCATGTATATGTCACGTTAGCAAAGTTAATAAACTTTAGAAAATTAGTTTTGAAAGGAAGTGAGGTGAAAATTAAAATAATTTAATTAAAGTGAATAAGTTTAATAATGTGTAATTAAAGGAAATTAGAGATGCATAAAGGGTAAGAGTATGCAAATTAATAAAATATCCATTTTTAAAATAATTTCTTAATTATTATACCCAATAAATTTCATTTAAGAAAAAATAATATTGCTTTTTGTCAAACCAGAATGATTATTTATGAGACAAAAGAAAATAAATTGGGAAGATAGTAGAAATGTGTAACGGTTGAAGGACTCCATTGCAAATATCACAAAATGACTTTGACTTCATCGTGACCGTCCAATTTAAACTACACTATCAGCACACTCTAAAGTTCCCAAACTACATGTTAACATACAAAAACCAAATCCATCACCTCCTTTGGTTTCGTTTTCGCCACCCTTCCATTACTCAAACCTCCCCGGCAGGCCACCACCTATCTCCGGCGCCGGCTTTAAATAGTGAAGAAAACATCGATCCACGGCAATGACGTCGATCACTCCCTTTCTTTCTCTCGCAGTCCCCACCGGGAAGCAGCTCTCAATCTGTTCGAAACAAGTAACGCCGTGTTGTTATTCGAGAATTGGTTCGATTCCGTGTGGGAGGAACGGTTGTGTCGACGTCGGCAGCAAAGGTAATGGACGAAGGTTGTTGGTATTCGCCTGTTCGACGACGCCGTACGTACGAGGAATTGGGTCGCAAAGGGTCTCGATTGGGAATAAGACAGATGGTGGGGCAACGAAAGGTGATTTGTCTCAGGCTTTGTCGGCGATGCTTCCTTTCGTCGTCGCTGCTACTGCTGTTGCTTCTCTTGTTCAACCCTCCACTTTCACTTGGTAAGCTTCTTTCCGTTTTTTTTTTCTTTTTTGGCTTTTTAATCAGTTTTTCAATGATTGTTTTCTTTAAACTTTCTGGGTTTTCGATTTTTTTTTTGTCTGTGTAAATTCCATTGTTTTGCTTTACTCTGTACTCTGAATCTGAATCCGTTGTTGGGAAACCTCTCTTATTTTTATATAATTGAGTCCTTTTGAAGAACTACAGTTTCAATACATGAAAGCATATTATTTTGGGATAAAGCAGCATTTAGCACATGAACTTGCCAATGTTTTACACTTTAATCCTTTAGTTTGGTAGATTTTCATAATTTAGTCCCTAAATTTGGATTCTGCAGACACTCTTAGGACTTGAAAAATTTTTAATTTTTTTTTATAATTTCCTTATATTTTTTTGTATTTTGTAGACTTTTAAAATTCTATATAAATTTAGTATCACCCATCACACCTTTAATGCAATTCAAATTTTGGGATTAAAGTGAAAAAGTTGTCAAGTTGTGAAACTGATGTGGATAAAAAATTTGTAAGGATAGAGTTAAAGAATTATCAAGTTTAAAACTAAATGGTACTTTATCTCTATTATTTGGGTCAATTCAACTTAATGTCAAGTAGGAAAGACTCAAAAATCAAAAACCAACTCGAATCGAAATGTTTTAACAGTCAATAGAATGTAAATTTAAAAACAGAATGAAGTCCATTTTTATTTAATATATAATTAATTTTAATTTTATGATATAAAAATAAGCATTTTACAGTGAAATAATTTAAAAACGGTTGAAAATTGATTTTTTAAAAGTATTTATAAAAAGGATTTTGAATTTTTATTAAATAATATTCAAAAACTATAAAATAAAGCAAAGCTCATTTTGTTAAAATAAATCTAAAATTTCAAAATAAAAATAAATACAAAAAGTTGAGAACTAAATTATGAACTGTTCAAAAATTTAAAACCCGATTGAATTAAACCGATATCACTTCTAATCCAAGTTAAATGTGAAATAATTATCAAGTTCAATAATTATAAAGGACTCAAAAAAAAATTTAAAGTCGAGAATAATTGCCTAATTCAAGTGTTCAAGATAGTTTATATATATATACATTGGTTATTCATTACTATTTTTGCCCCACTTTTTGCGTTTTAAATATTAGTTATTTTGACAGGTTTTTTTATATTATATTTTTGTCAAGTTCTCATGTTCTTTTCTTTCAAAGTTGGCTTTCGCTTTGGAACCAGAAATGCTCAATAGTTTATTAGACAATGGACAATGATTCTGGAATTAATAAATAAAACTATTATGCAGGGTATCTAAGGAATTATATGCTCCTGCTCTTGGTGGAATTATGTTGTCAATTGGAATTAAGCTTTCCTTGGATGATTTTGCACTTGCAGTGAAAAGGTATAACTGTATGTATATATATATGTATTATATATAGTTTCTAATTATGCTGCTACCAGTTCATTTTAGACGTTTTTCTCAAGTTTTTTATGTTTTTGTTTCATTACAGACCATTACCACTATCTGTTGGACTTATCGTACAGTATATGCTCAAACCGGGTCTCGGGGTTCTAATTGCAAAGGCGTTCGGCATGTCTCCAATGTTTTATGCCGGTTTTATACTCACATCGTGTGTTGCAGGGGCTCAATTGTCTAGTTATGCTAGCTTTTTAAGCAAAGGAGATGTTGCAGTGAGTATTCTTCTCACTAGCTTTACCACCATTGCATCGGTGCTCCTCACACCCCTTTTAACTTGCCTCCTCATTGGATCCGTTGTTCCAGTTGATGCAGTAATGATGTCAAAGTCAATTTTACAGGTAATGTATAGATTAAACCGATGTGCATTCTCGAGTTAGCATTTTTGTTTTATGGTGCAAAAATGTAAAATGTTAGCTCGGTTGTTCGTGTTAGGTGGTTCTTGTTCCGGTCGCTCTTGGAGTTGTGCTTAATACGTATGCAAAACCAGTAGTTACTATCCTCCAACCTGTGATGCCTTTTGTTGCTATGATCTGTACATCCTTGTGCATCGGTAGCCCTCTTGCACTGAATCAGAGTCAAATTCTATCAAAAGATGGTCTCCAATTGGTTCTTCCGATTTTGGCGTTTCACGCTGTGGCATTCGCTATCGGATATTGGATATTGAAGATTCCTTCTTTCAGGTAATTCAAACCTCCTATATTACATCCTATGTATTTAGAAGCTCCTCGAAAATTGCTTTAACCACGTCCAATGCATAACCGGTTTCCGATATGGGGATACCATATTGTTATGCGCAGGCAAAGAGAAGAAGTTTGCCGAACAGTATCGTTATGCAGTGGAATGCAAAGCTCGACAATGGCAGGGCTTCTGGCAATCCAGTTCCTAGGAGGTAGCAGTCAAGCAGTTCCAGCGGCATGCTCTGTCATAGTAATGGCTATTATGGGTCTTTCACTTGCCTCTTTATGGGGCAGTGGTTACCGTCTTAGAGACTTACCGTCTTTACTTGGCCCACAAACTGGCCCTGCTGTTCAGGAGGCTCAATGAATCGAAGACTCGAAACATGTTCCTGGAACTCAGAGCTGAATCAAGCTAAAGTTCCGACACAAGACGGTCTGAAATAGGAAAAGGAATGTTGTACAATTCATAGAAGGTAAAAGGACAACTGTTCCTAGAACATATAACAGTTAGAAAAGCAGTACTTGTAACTTGAAAGTTGCTAATCTTTGTATGTATGCATGTATAGGTAAGGTATATAAATCACAAAATCTAGGTTCTCACTCTGAATGTGCATTCTTTTGTTCTCTCTCTTCCTTTCTTCTAAATTTTCACCTTGTGCGCTAGGGGTATAAATGAGTTGAGCCAAGTTTGAATGCCACTAAACTCGAGCTCAAATTAAAATTTTGACTAAAATATCTCTATTTTTTAAGTAAGTTATATTATTTTGACGATAATTTTATGTTTTTATTTTTATAAAAATATAAACAATATAATAAAATTTAAACCTACTTTACTATTTCAATTAAAGTCTTATTTAACTTTTATAAATATATTTGCTTAGTAAATATATTTTATAAATATCTATTCCATATTAAACATTTTAAATGGTTGTTATAAATTAACTCAATTAAATAATTATTAAAATATTATTATTTTACAAAAATAAATTATATTATTTTAAATATATTTTTCTAACATTTTCCATCTTTCAAATTAAAAAATATAGTAAACATGATATTTTACATATAAAACTTAAGGTATGGAAGTAGAAGGTAATCTATTTTTTTGTTAAAGTTCGCAACAAGTCCTTGTACTATATCATAAAGTTCATTTTAATCTCTCTATTATTGAAAAGAACATTGTAGTCCTTGTATGTTTGAAAAGCTGACATTTTAATCATTGCATGTTAACTTTGTTGTTAATAGAATAGCATAACTAATATGACATTAAATTAAATTAAAAAGTTAAATAATAATTTTGAAGAATGAGTAAAGGTAAAAAATTGATTTTGCTATTACCTAAAATTGTTTTCGATTTTTTTGTGCACAACCGTTAAATTGTGTCATTCAATTAATGACAAACTTAACATATAAAGATTGAAATGTCAACTTTTCAGGTGGTAACTTTAACCCTAATTTTTTAGAGACATAAATAAACTATTTGTCAAATTTATTTTATTTACAGGTATTGGATTTTATCATAATAATAACATAAACAAAGAAGAAAAGAAGGAACTCGAACCCACGACCACATGGTTAAAAGCCATGCTCTCTACCGGCTGAGCTAAGACGCCATACATTTAAAAGTTGAAAGTTCTATTTTAAAATGGTATCGACCTTAGCACTTATCAATGCGATCCCAAAGTAGAGTAAAATTGCCAAACCAAACTCAACTTTTGCCCTCTCTTTGGAGGGAATTACGACGTTAGGGTCAAATACTCCCCAGTTGAAGCTGTAACTGTGTTTCATCACCTCTGGCTTCTACGGGATACATTATGTTATAGCATTCATACTTTTATATTAAGATATTATTTTTGGATTATCATTCTATACACCCGTCGGTGGAATACAAAAATTCCACAAGTAGGTTTAGATTGATGTAATCTATTTTCAATGTATAATAAGATAATAATTAAATAATTAAAAACAGATATTTAACATCATCTTATATCCGCTTGTGGAGTATAAAATAATTATCTGTGATTTTTATATGAAATTTTATCATTTGTCACCAATACAACAAAAATATATATACTGATTTCTTAAATTTTTGAATATCTTTTTTTCATTTCCGGGTTCTTATTTTACCATCGCCCATTTGTATTTGTTATGTTAGTGTTAAAATAATTTGTTATTTTTATAATATTCAATTTATAATAATAAATAATTAAATAATAGAATAATAACTTTTTTATATGTATACTATAGCGGATTGCGGAGCACATATATAAGAGCTTTAACTGGGTTGTCGAAACTAATCCATTAAATTTAAAATTTGTGATTTTATGAATCATTATTTCTCTGAATTACTATATTTCCTTCCCTTGTTTTCAACCCTATAGAGAAAACGTTTTTTTCGAATTTAGTGGATATACAAATAATATATCAATTTGAAGTGATCTAAAAAAATCCTATGTTTGTATAAGAAAATGTACGAAAATAAATCAAGACATATTTTTAGAATTCGAAATTCAAAATACTTTTTTGAAGTATGCTACAATTATGACAAGAATCGAAACGCTTTTTATATAACATAACATGTACAACTCAATATCTAATTGGTTTAATAAATCCTTAAAACAAATACAAAGCGCTAACAATTAATACAATGCTTGTTACATAATTTTGAGATAGAACTCGCATTGATTTTAAATCTTTAATTGATACATAATTCGAGTTTAAACCTTAAACAAACTACTATCTTATTTTTTTATGTTAAATTCTATTATTAATTCATGTACTTTAGAAAATTGTAAATTTAGTCCATATTTTTAATTTGATCAATGTTATTGTTCTTATACTTTTCAATTTGATCAATTTTAGTCTTGTATTTTTAAATTTTAAAATTTTAGTCCTGGCCCAATAATTAAATACTATTGATTAAATCTAATTATTTGATTAAATCCAATTACTAATCATGTACTATGTGCATAGTTGAAAATTAATCCATATTCTCCAATTGGATAATTACACATAAATATGGAAATAACAAACTGATAAGGCATTACACATGATAATATGCCTACCAATTAGATTAGAAATACAAAAACTTGAACTTAATAAATTTTTAGTAGTACATGGACTAAATCCATAACTTTTGCAAACTATAGGGATTAATAGCAAATTTAAATTTAAAGTGTAACAAGTTCAATTCGAACTATCACAAACAGACTATCCAAGCAATCACTAACTAGAATCAAATTATTACAGTATAAACAGACTAAAAATTGGTATAATCTAAACTAAAGCCAACAAATTGAAACTAAGTGAACTAAAACTCGCATACATAACGAGACTTAATCATCTACATATACCATATTCATACTAAAAAAACAGCTAAAAACTTTATTCATACTAAAAAACAATTGAATACCATTAATTCAACCAAATAAAAATATATAAAAACTATTTCTAGTTTATTGTCACCAAACTTTTAAATGAAAAAACAAAAACACCAAATTAATTCATCTAAGCAGCTCCCGCACCCTTGCCCTTCTTCTTATGCATTTTCTTCATATAGAACTCCAATTCTTTACCTTCCAATATGTACCTAAACATATAAATTATATTAAATTAAATATAATATTTTGTAATAAAATTTCATGTAAAATGGCATGCAAGCATCTTTTTACACATGCATGCTGATCAATATATATATATATATATATATATTAATTTTTGATGTATTTGAAAGTCCTTTGATGGAGGATAGCTTAAGAAAAACTGGAAGAATCCATAATCATCTAAAAGACACTTAAAATATATGTCAAACACAGATATTTCAAACAAATAAAAATGTTGAAATAACATAAAGATTAGTAATAACTTGTGTTGCTCTATCTATTCACTTCCTTTAAATATGACCCTCCAAATACAAAACTTGAACATGTCATATGCATAATTATACACGACTCTCGCATGCAAATCCCAATAAGAAACAGATTAGAAACCAAAACTTACCCATCAGCTCTGCCACATTGACCAGGCCTGGAAGATATGCATGCCAACAATCTACCACCACCAAATTGTTCTTCAACGTGAGGATCAAGTTTGCGATCTTTTTGGCGCTTCTCAAGCTTCCTTGCTACATGCTTACTCCTCTTGGTTTCCTCGGCAGCCCCTTCTGGTTCCTGTCAGTTTTTTTATGCAGAAACAATAAATATCAACTCAAAGCTAAACCCAATCATCAAAACCTACGTTACTTTAACTCGAGTATGAGTATCTTATATATGTATGTATCTAATATGAGCATGTTCAATTTCATTTCTTAAGCTTTTTTATTATGTAGCAACATAGTTTGAAAGTGACCTTCAATTTTCAGTAAGGGAAAGCTAATTTATAAACTTTCTACCTCAGTAGCTTCCTTCTTAGAGGCCATCTTCTTCTTCCTCCCAATGTCAATGCCGTAGTGCTGAAGGTACCATTGCTTAAACGGAGCCGCATCAACTTGAATAATGGCACTCTTTACCAGAGTCTGTGTGCGAACAAGCTCATTGTTCGAGGCGTTATATACGACATCGAGAATACGAGTCTTACGGGTTACGGATTCACTACCCCATGAATAGTTGCCTGTATCCAATCTCAACGCTCTCCACTTCACGTTGCCTCCTCTAACACGGATTCTCCTGACGGTTTTGTTGCTTGATAGCTTTGTATTTCCTGGCTGGCGGCCGAGTTCATACCTGTCGCCGAGAAAAACTGAAATCATCAATAAAGAAAACCGGGAATTCAGTGGATCTATATTCCCAAAAGTACTCATCCATAAAGTACTGACCAAGTACCTCAAATAACAGGCATCTTGGCCCTCGAATCTTATGTTATTTGGACTCGAAATAAGTGTCAGATGCGAGTTTTTCCATGGATTTGGAAGGTCATATCCTTATTTCCGTGTCCAGGTGTAACATTAGACACCGATATCACACAGACATAACTCAAGAAACATAAAGCATCGGAGAAATAAAACTTGAATCATCTAAGCATAAGATTTCAAACATAAAACCATACGTGAAGACCACAGCAACATCCAAAATAAACATATCAATCTTCCATGAATATATATACATGATTGAATTAAGATCCATGCATATACATATATAAGTATGTATATTATACATATATGCGTGTCATGTAGGTATTACATGATTTGAATCTTCCATAATCCATACATATAAACGTATTGACTCAAGAATGGTTAATTTGTCAGATTTAATCATAAATCATAAAATCAAATGTTATGCTTCAAAAAGAGGCACCTTTGCTAAATCCCACTCTATTTCTACCATCAATGATAATTGATAAACAATTTTTTTAACAGATCCATTGTTTAAGGAAAAGGAATCCCAACGCATTATTCATCAGCAGATTTACCAAAACAAAAACAAAAACGTAGAAAAATGGGCACAAAATGGAAAATTACTTTCGTTTCTTCCTCCAAGCCTTCTGCTTGCCACCGGTGGAACGTCTCTTGTGCATAGAATCCCTGGAAATACCTGAGAAAAGAAAAACAGCATAAAGAGTGTTTGGAGGGTGAGAAAATGGAGGTATCAAGAAAATTACCCATGATGACAGAACGGCTTAAGGGACGGGTTCTGCTTCACTCTTTGGTTTCACTCTCCCAGGCGCTACCAAACCTCTACCTTTGTTTTTATATTGAGAGGCTAGCTGCTAATCGCCTACCAATTCGGTATATTTTGAACAATTTTTTTTTTCTAAATTTGATTTAAATTACTATTTAATTATAAAATCTATTTTAATTTAAATTTAATTTTTTAAATATCTATTTATTTTATTTGTTTAAATTTATTATTAATATGGATATTTAAATTATAAAATAAAAATTTAATATTTTAACCTTTTAAATATTTAGTGAATTTTCAAATTAAAAATATAAAAAATAATTGAATTTCAAATTATGTTAAAAAGGTTTTATCTTAACACTTAAATTTAAAATAAAAAGGTTTCATTAAAAAATTATCTTAAAATAAAAAATAATTTAAAAGTAAATTTTTATTTATCTAATTAACATAAAATAAGAACATTTTTATTTATTTATTCATTTAAAATTAATTTTTTAAAAGAAATTACCTTTAACATTTTAAAATTTTACTTTAAAAATTATATCTACTTCATCTTTAAATATTTAGTAAAATTTCAAATTAAAAATAAAAATTCAAATTAAATTTAAAAAGTAAAATATATATATTGAGATAATCTGTAATCATTATCTCTATGATTATATGTATTATATTATATAAATAATTTATATTCATTAGCTTTATTGTAACTCTTCCTTTGTCTTGTTTTTTCGACTAAAATACCAATAAATATCTTTTTTAATTACGAAAATACCAATAAATATTGTTTCTATCGATAGAAAGATTTTTTAAAGATTTTTTTATATTAGTTAAAAGATTTTTTCTCTTTAATTTTATGTTGTTAGTTAAAAAAAAAGTAACTTCACATTATTTAATAACAAGCTAATATATATCACATTGCTTAAGAAAACAAAAGACTTTGAGGTCTATAACCTATTGTAATAAAAGCACTTCTAATTAAAAGCATTTTGCTTAAATCAGTCAACTCCCACAAATATTTAAAAATTCGACCTATTTTCATAATTAAAAAAAACGGCATTTATTAGCATTTTAGTTTGTTTTTTTCAATTAGTTCTTTTCACTATTACTTTTACTACTTTATTTTTTTTTGTTAACATTTGGTGTTTTACTTTTTTTAATTAATATTAAGTTTTTTATAAATTTAAGGTATTCTCAAATCTTATGTATTGGCCTAATGATTAGGATATTTACTGTCCTAGATGTGACTTGGATTCGAGCCGCACTAGTCGCATTGTTGTTAAGGCTCTAACCTCCTCTTGAAATTCACCAAAAAAAAAATTTTAAAGTACTCTTTCCTAGATCTGTCCATGAGTCGAGCCACCTAGTCCAGCCCAAAGGCCCGTTCGAAAAGTGAGAGGGTTTGGGTAAAAATATAGGTCTGAAAAAATGGGCTTGGATAAAAAAATAAGGTCCATTTAAAAAACGAGTCTAGCCTCGAGTAAGGCTTTATTGGCCCAGCCCAAAAATGAAAACAAAAAAAAATTTGCTGCTTTTTTTATTTTTTTGCTATTTTTTATTATTTTCTTGCTGTTTTTTCTCTATTTTGCTACCATTTCACAATTATGTTGTTACTATTTTGTTGTTATTATTTGGATATTGTATAACTCTTGTTTTATTGTTAATTTTGTTACTATTTTTCACATTTTCTTATTAAATTACATTTATCTTAGTGTTATTTAAGTATACATATTTTTAATTTATTTTCAATTTGTTGGGAAATATTTATTTTAATGTTTTTTGTATTTTTGATATATTATATATATATTTTAAATTATATAAAAATAATATAAAAATTAATATGAGCAGGCTGGGTCAGGCTTGGGTTTTTAATATTTTATTCGGGTTAGGCTTGGGCAAAAATTTAGGCCCATTTTTTGAGTTCAAGCCTAGCAAACGCGCCTAAAATTTTTCCCAAACCCGGCCCGACCCATGGACACCTCTACTCTCTCCATTTTCTCTTCAAAAATTCATTGTGATTTTTATGTGTCACTTTATGAAGTAATCGAAATTGAATTGTTGTCATATATATTTACCTTGTAATAATATATATAGTATGGTTTTTACACACATTTTGCATTGGGTTAATTATTTATTTCTTAACTAATTATGGTGTAAAAACTTAAAGGCTACAATTTGCTCAAAGTTTTTTACTTTTCAGATATTTAGAATTTAATCTCCATACTTTTATTTTCAAAATTTTTGTCTCTCTATTTTTGAATTTAAAATTTAGGTTAATTTGTTAACACTATTAGAATTCTTTTGTTTTAGTGTGACATTTTGAAAAATAAAATAAAATAAACTTTATATTCATGTAACAAAAAATAACATTGTAATGAACCTGAAATTAGTAAAGAATTTTAATGGTGCTAATATTTCTTAAAAATTCACATAATCATTTTAATTTGAATAAAGTATTTAGATGACTAATGGTATTACAAAAGTTAAGGTATCGTTTATGTCAAATTCAAAATATATAAATTAAATTTCTAATTTAAGTGAAATATAGGAATCAAATTGAAATTTAATCATTCTTATAATCTAAAAGTTGGAATTGAAATTTACCCATAAAATTCTCCTTGGAAAAAAAGAAGAACGAAAAAGAATTGGACAGGTGTCCATTGTGAATGTAGTTTTATAGATATACATATGTAGGTATATATGATATGATGTCCCTGCAAAATATATATGATATGATGATCTATGAACAAAAGCGAGGATCGATATTAGTGATCTATGAACAAAATATATAAACTATAAATAACTCTGTTTTATGCATTGTTGCAGGCTAACAGAAATATGAACAAAGGCAAAAGAATGACAATATAAAGCTCTGGAAAAGGAAATAAAAAAAATCAAGTTATAACTTACAGTGTTCCAGATGTAGTATTGTTTGGAATGTTCTGCAAAAACACGGACCGAGTTAATGGATCTGTCAAAAATTGACCGAGTATAGCTATGGTGGTCGTGTTACTGCCCAACTTCTCAATCTCTCTAGAGATCATACATGATACATGTATGGTTAGCCTCCATAACCACCATGATATCTCCACCTAAGATTGGTGAAAGTGTGATAATACTCTAGAACAACATATTTTATGTGCTAATTGCATATTTATTTTGAGTATGATCCTACTAATTTGGGTTATTTTATGATCTTTTATCTTTTAAGGACTTAATTGAAGGCAGAAGTAAATTTAAGGGAAAAAAACATGAATTTGGAGATGAAGTTGGCCAACATGCCAAGTAAGAGAAAAGTGGTGCCAAAAAATGCAAGCATGGACGACATAAGGGCTACAATGCAAAAGAAGATATTTTATAGCACAAGACTCTATTTTAATTTCAATTATATTAGGATAATTATTAAGGATTTTTATTTAGATTTAATTTTAGGATTTATTTTCATTTATTTTCATTTATCTTTATTTATCTTTATTTATTTGTATTTATCTTTTAGTATTTAATTAGGAATAGGTTTTCTAGTACTATAAATAGGGGATGGAGTGGCACATATTCAACACTTTTTTTTTCTGAAAACACTCCCTCTCCCAAAAACTCTGTCTTTTGTTCTCTCCATTTTTTCTTCAATAAAAATCTCATTTCTATTATATTTATTTCTTTTCCAAAAATCATGAGCCACTAAACTAATCTAGCCGAAGGTTGTCGAAATTCCCTAAAAAGGTTCATGAGGCTTAGAATTCGCGCTTAGCTTTCTCCACAGGATATTCATCGCTTCTCCGTATTACGAGGCTGACGCTTTCGTCCTTGTCCCTTAATAGGTGATCTTTTCAACTTGTGCAAAGAACGGCCGCTTTGTACGTTTTGGGAAAGTTGCACAGTCGGTTCGTTGGCTTTATGCGTCAGAGTTTGGCAAATCCAAGAGACAAAAAGGCGTGGTATTCGCCGTTGGAAAGTTATGATCTAGCAGAAGATAGTCTCACAGAAGCGATTATTGGCTAGAGTTAGGTTCCTCCAAATCTTAAGTCTAATTCTTGGAGCTGGTGGTCGTAGGCGTCCTCTTCCATTATAACTGGCTTATCCTGCTTTAGAAGGGTTACTTAAAAGCCAATGATTGAACCCAAGTCGGATCAAGACAACCGAAGGCTGGAATCTCGCCACATAAGAAAGTCTCTCTTTTTCCAAAATCTATTTATTTTTATATTCTCCATTTTAATTTTCGCAATTTATTTAATTTTGCAATTTCAATTTGACTCTAAATTTTGTTTTTACTTTATTTCGAAATTCTTAATTCTGTTTTTTATTTTTATTTTTCAAGAACGCTGGTTTTCTTGGCCAAGAAATTGTCTAGGATTTCAAGAAACGAGCATTTGTACAATCCGGTCCCTAAGGATTCGACCCTACTTCCCATTTACTGTTATTTTTACTATTTTACAGGGAGTAGGATATTAAGCTCTCAACGATCGCATCAAATTTTGGCGCCTTTGTGGGACCCAGTAACTAGAGTGATCATGGTTTGGCGGCCACTACCAAGGCCCAGGAAAATGGGAGGTTTGGGTAAAAATATAGGCCGAAAAATGGGCTTGGGCAAAAAATGAGGCCTGTTTAAAAAAGCAGGCAGGGCCTCAGTAAGAGTTTTTGGCCAGCCCGGCCCTACCAATTATATATTAATATATATTTTTATTTTATTTTTAATTATTTTAAATTTTAATATAACTATTTTTATTATATTGTTAATTTGTGTATTGTTTTAAGAATTGTTTTAGTATTATTTTTATTTGTTTTAATATTTATTTTTATGTTTTAAATATATTTGATTTATTATATTTTAAATTTTTTATTTAATGAAATAAGAAAAAAATTTAATATGGGTCGGGTAGGCCAGCCTCAAGCTTAGTAATTTTATTTCGGGCGGGCTTGGGCAAAATTTTAGGCCCATATTTGGGCGGGCAGGCCGGGCTGGGCCTAGTATCTGAGCCTAAAATTTTATTTGGGCGGCCGAACCCGCCCGGCCGCCCATGATCACCTCTACCTAGAACGCATACTAATATTGTTTTTTATTTCTTATGACCAGATCTGCTCCAGGTACTCTTGCGTTTGACTCAGAGATTGAAAAGACTGCGAGAGCTAATTGCAAGAAAACAAAGTTAAGGAAAAAGCAGTCAGCGGTAGTTGGGACTCAAAGTAATCCACCGCAAAAAATCAGAATCGACGACGAAGCAGAGTCTAGGGTTAATGAAAACCTTACTCAAACTTTTGAAGGTAAAAAAGTAGAAGTCGATTCCCTAGAAGAAGTACTTAACGCTAGGTTTGACGAAATGTAATACCCCATACCCGTACTTGAGACCGGGATAGGATACGAGGCATTACCGAAATTTTCAGAATAACTTCAATTAATTTATATTATTTAGTATTCATTTTCATGTTTCATATAACATCCTTTTCATATATTCAATTCAAAATATCATATAAAATATGATACAATACTTAAATTTTCATATTTACATGCTCATTCAGGGTATCCGAACCTACCTGACTAAATTGCAGAAATACCAAGATTTAGGGGCATATTGGTAATTTACAATTTTCCCAAATTTCACCCAATCTTAAATTGATAATTTCATTCAATTTATTAATTTAGATAATAAAACAATTTATTCCCTTCAATTTAGTCATTTTTGACATTTTTACAAAATTGCCCCCTAAAGTTTTACTTTTATTCAATTTAGTCCATGAGCTTAAAACATGCAAATTAGCTATGCTAACTGAATATTCATATATATTTTTCCTCCTCCTTCTCTCCATTCCACATCTTTAATGTATATAACATTCTTTTAAGTATGATTTCACAATTTACTTATTAATGCTCACATCAATCTGTTCACACGAGTCATAGTCACTCAATTATTTATAATTCGATCTACAGAGCTCAAAATTAAGATCCGTAAATTTTCCCTAAAACTAGACTCACATATCATTCCACCATAAAATTTTAAGAATTTTTGGTTTATCCAATTAGTACATTTTATTCATTTAAGTTTCCCCTGTTTCACTATCCAACAGTTCTGACCTCTCTTCACTAAAAATTGATTATATCATAGTACAAAACTCGGATAATGTTCCCATTGATTTATATTGAAAATAGACTCATTAAGGATTCTAAGCATATAAATTTGAGACTCTAATTAATTTTATCCAATTTTTGGTGATTTTCCAAAGTCAAAACAGGGGAACCTGAATTCATTCTAACATTATCTCGCAAAATTTATTATATCTCATAATTTACAAATCCATTGCTTACACCGTTTCTTCTATGAAAAACTAGACTCAATAAGCTTTAATTTCATATTTTATTCATATTCTAATTCGATTTATACAATTTATGGTGATTTTTCAAAGTTAGTCTACTTCTGCTGTCCAATATTGTTTTAGTTCAAGATGTTTATTACCATTTTTCCTCTAAATTTCAAAGGTCATACAATTCAGTCCTTGCTCAATTAGCCCATCTATTAAGCTAATTTTTCTCAATTAACATTTTATTCCATCATTCTAAACTATTACACAATCTTTAAAAATCAGAATTTTAACACTAAACCTTAATTCACAACTTTTTCACAATTAGGTCCTAAAATCAATTTCTATTGAAATTACTTGATAAAATCATCAAAAAACAAAATCAAAACTTCAAATTCATTTTATTTCATCATAAACAGCTAACACTTATCAATGATAGCTTTTAATTTTGTTCATAAAATCAAAAGCTAATGAATTAAACACTTGGACCTAATTGTAAAAGTCACAAAAACATAAAAATCTCAAAGAAAAGGGTAAGAATTGAACTCACATATGTCAAAGTATGAAAAACTAGCAGCTTTCAGACCTCCCATGGCGTTTTTGCTGAAGAAAAATGATGATATCTCTAGATTTTTCAAATTTGTCTTGTTTTATATGTTTAATTTGCAAAATTTCCCATTTTGCCCTTGTTTCTTCTTGTCTTTTTTGCTGATTTTCTTGCCCAACCGTCCAGCCCATACAATTTGGGTCCAATTGCCTTTTAAATTCCTCCTTTTTAATCACTTAAACTATTTATCACAATTTAATAAATTTCGCACTATTTTTAATTTAGTCCTTTTTAATTAATTGACTAACCAAACGTTAAAATTTTCTAAAGAAACTTTAATACTAACTTAATAACACTCCATAAATATTTATAAAAATATTTATGGCTCGGTTTATAAATCCGAGGTCTCAATACCTCGTTTTCAACCAAATTTACCTGATTAAATTTTTTTAAAATCGCAAAATTCACTAATTAAAAATAATTCTTTTAAGTTCGCGCTTGGCCTATAATTATTATTTGTTAAAATTTCTAAACTTACTCGTCGGATTTAGTGATCTCGAGTCACTGTTTCCGACACCACTGAAAAATTTGGCTGTTACAACTAGATATTTTACAATTATTATAACATTCATAGTATAATTGAAGAATTATGTCCCTATAATGGACTTTCGAAGCCCAACACAAGTATTAAAGTGGAATGAAATGGGACTTGTTCGAGTATTCAGGGAAATATATATATATTTTTTTACAAAAATTTCGACAACATTTCTTCTTAATTTTTACATGAAACCCCCTGCAAATTCAAACCAAAAACCACATAATCCAAAACCAATGGCACAATCAAAAACAATTTAAACCTAAATATATCTAAATCATAACCAATTCATTAACATAGTCATTTAATAACTAAACATTCATAATATTAATCCAAATTAACTAATAACTTCATTCATTTTTTTCATTCCAACTTATACCAAATTATATAATATAATATTTACCATTTTATCAAACTAATAACAAAATATGGTATACCATTCTTATAACTAACTTTACAAGTAAATCTATATAACTTATAAATCACCTAGTACATGCCACTTTCAATTAAGAAAGAAAACATCACCCAAAATTTGCTGGAGTCGGGATCGTTCAGATCTTTGGACCGGTACCGACTCTATTAACTGCGCACGGAAACAACCCTTATTTGAGTATTCCGTACTCAGTGGTATTACCATAATTCAAATTATAATAGCAATAAAGAATTTTAATTACCAAACATGTAACTATCTAATTTCACAAATATCAATTCATTCTTAAACTTTCATTAATTAATAATAACGATACAATTTTTATCTATTCTTCAGTTTCCATCACATATTACATGTAACAATTTCAATCACTACATGAACATTAAGTTCATGCCTTTCATTTTCAATCTCAATTTCAATCCACTATTCAACTTTTTCGTTTCTTTCAATATTTCAATAATATAATCAATCAATTTATTTTAAATTTCTCATCTTAGATATTCACCCTATTAACAAATCCGGACTTTGACGGATACAGATTCCAACCCAACACACCATTACGGCACATTGTGCCTAAAGCGGTACATAGTACTGATCGATATCGACACATAAAGTGCCTAAAACGACACACGAGGTGCACGATACGACACACGAGGTGCCTGAAATACGACACATAAAGTGCCCGATCAAGAAAGGCAAATTCCGTACACTTCCAGATCCTATGGCATGCCAATTATATCCGACTTAGCTCGACTAGTTAATAGGTATTTTAATTCTCAATTCACTTTCATTTCCATTCCAAGATTACTTTTCAATTAAAATTTTCACATTCAAATCAATTTACAATTCAATTATACATATACATTCACCATCCAATTCAATTCTCATTCAACTCAAATATCAATACTTACCTTATAAATCACTTATTAAATATAGAATTGATATAAAACATTTAATAAAAAGTAATTTGAATTATAGTAATACAAACCGTGAATTTCTCGTTTTAATCCTCGATAGCTTTCTCCTTTCCTTTGTGCTGCCGATGTCTTGGGTTCTTTGTTAACTACGAAAATAATAATAATTTATAATCATCAATATAACACAATTCAATTTAATCCATGAGCCTAAACATGCAAATTTAACCATTTTAATGTATATATATAATTTCACCATTAAGTTTGTCTACTTGAGTCATTGTTACTAAATTATTTATATCTTAAGCTACGAAACTCCAAATTAATATCCATAAGTTGTCTGATATATCCGGTAATACCTCGTAGCCCTGTTCCGGTGACGGTTTGGGGTTAGGGGGTGTTACACGAAAACCTTGACCTAGCACCTCATTCTATGGCTCAAACAATTCGGCAACTGGCTGAGGCTCCAATAGAACAGCCGCCACTATGCATTGCATATCCTACTATGGATATCGATTTTGAATTAAAATCAGGCTTAATCTAACTACTGCAAACTTTTCGTGGGTTGCAAAACGAAAATCCCCACAAGCACTTGAAAGAATTTCATATGGTTTGCCTTAGTATGAAACCTCAGGGGGTAATTGAGGATCAAATTAAATTGAGCGCTTTCCCTTTTTCACTAACAGATTCAGCTAGGGAATGGCTATTTTAGTTACCTCTTGGATCTATTACAACTTGGGCTGATCTTTCTCGTTTATTTCTCAACAGGTTTTTTCCAACATCACGAGCAGTTGAGTTACGAAGAGAGATCGTTGGAATAAGGCAAAAAGAAGCAGAGTCTCTTTATGATTATTGGAAACGATTTAAGAAGTTGTGTGTAAGTTGCCCACAACATGGTATAATAGAGCAATCTCTCCTCCAATACTTTTACGAAGGCCTGAAACCCATGGAGATGAATATGGTAGACGCCGCTAGTGGAGGAGCGTTGGTCAACATGACTCCACAACAAGCAAGAGACTTAATCTCCACGATGGCTGCAAATTCTCAGCAATTTCGAGCCAATCCTAAACCCCCTAAAAGTGTTCCCCAGCTAAGTAATTCAACCTTAGAGGATAAAGTTGATTGACTTACTAATATGATGAATTCTCTTATTGCAGAAAAAGCAAAAACAGCCCGGTTATGCGGAATATATGCTATCTCTAAACATACAACAGATGCATGCCCTAGTCTATATGATGATACTATGGCTCATTTGGATGCTGTGGGAAACTTCCCTGGACCACCACAAAGGCGATATGACCCCTACGCTAATACCTACAATCCAGGATGGAGGGACCATCCTAACTTGAGTTTGGGACCATCCTAACTTGAGTTTAGGGCCAACCCATGGTATAATCAACCATACCAAAATCAGTTTTCACAACAGCCACGAGATTCAGGTACTTCTCTAGAAACTATTGTCAATAAATTAGCAGCTAATGTCCTTGATTTCTAACAGCAAACTCTTAATTTCCAAAAAGAAACAAAGACATCTATAAGAGAGTTGACCATATCAATTGAGAAATTGAACTCTCAAGGGAAGTTGCCGTCACAAACAGAACCTAATCCAAGACAACACGCAAATGCAGTGACGTTGCAAAGTGGAAAGGTACTGGAATCAATTACTGACAAAAATCTTGGCCAAGATTCTGCCCAAGAAAAGCCCGAGAATGATGAACAGGTCCAAGCGAAACCCCCATTACCGAAAATTCAACCTCCATTCCCAGGACGATTAAATCAGTACCAAAAGGGTAAAAAAGACAAGGAGATCCTCGAAACATTCAGAAATGTCGAGATCAATTTACCACTGTTGGATGCCATCAGACAAGTTCTGCGGTATGCCAAGTTCCTTAAAGAACTCTGTACTAACAAACGAAAATTAATAGGTAATGAAAAGGTAAGTGTTGGTGAGAATGTATCTGCAGTTTTACAGCGGAAAATGCCAGCGAAATGTAAAGATAAGGGCATGTTTGCAATACCATGCAAAATAGGCCATTTAGGAATTAAGAAGGCTATGTGTGATTTAGAGGCCTTCATAAATGTCATGTCTTTTTCTATTTATGAATCACTTAGCGCGGGTTTTTTGACAAAAATAGTTGTTATCATTCAGTTGGCAGACAGGTCCATTGTGCATCCCGAAGGAGTCTTCGAAGACGTATTAGTGAAAATCAATGGACTTATCTTCTATGCAGATTTTTATGTGATAAAAATGGAGGAGGATAACGCTCCTGGGTCTTTAGATATCTTGTTGGGGAGACCTTTCCTTAGTACTGCAAATACTAAGATTGACGTAGGAAACGGAACCCTCACGATGGAGTTTAACGAGGAAATCGTGAAGTTTAACGTTTATGGCACTATTAGTCACCCAAGTGAAGTCTTGGACGTAAAACGCGTCGATATAATTGACTCATCAATAGAAAAAACTTTTGAGTCATCTTATGGAAATAAATCCAAAATGATGTTTGATGATTTTTTTATTAATAAATTATTGGCTCCTATGGATACTAAACTTCTACCTTCTGTTGTACAGGCACCAGATCTGGAATTAAAACCACTTTTTGAGCATCTCAAATACACATTTCTGGAAAATGATGGGACCATACACGACTTAAAAGGGATTAACCCCTTGATGGGCACACATAAGATTTTTTTAGAGAAAAAAACAAAACCAAAGAAAGAGGCACAAGGACGATTGAACCCAAATATGGTGGATGTAGCAGAAAAGGAGAATTCCCAAGCTCGTACAAATGAAAAAATTCAGTTGGAACAGCTCCAATATTAGTTACGGCGTCAAGCTAGCGACGTTAAACAAGCACTTGTTGGGAGGCAACCCAACCTTTATTTTTTTTACTTTTCTTAATTTTATTGTTTATTATTTTATTTCATTTTATTTTATTAGTATTTTTTATTTTATTTTACTTTATTTTATTATTTATTATTTTATTTTTGGATATTAATAAATTTCTCTTCTTTTATCTAGGTACATCAGCGTGAAAATAGGGAGAAAAAGTAGAAAACTAAAAAAATTGGCATGAAACAACCCTTATCCTATCCCTATTCTAACTAGGAATAGCGCATTCTTGCCCCTAACTACCCACAACCTGCAACCAAACATCAACCCTTCAGCCAAACACTTCACCTATACACCCCAAAACCCTAAAAACTTATCTCATTTTTCACCCAAACCCCCACCAGCCGCCACACCTTCCTTCTACCCCCTCCACCGCCGATTTCCCCAACACCATGGTGAGAACCCGAAGTCGAGCTGCCGCCGAACCATCATTCACCATGAATAGCCGCCGGCGTCAATTTCTGGCGACCCAACACGTCAATTTAGCCGACGAACGCGTTCCTCTCATTCCTCTCCTCCACGCGACACCAAACCTTCTCCTACTTGGATCTTTGCATAAACGATAGTGATGACATTGGGGAGTGTTCTAAACTCTTTCTTTTCATCATATTTATTAATATTATTTTTCACATCGAGGATAATGTGTTTTAAGTAGGGGGAGGCGTTCCTCATTATTTCTGTCATTTTATCTGCTATGTACTATTGCTGCTGCCTTATGCTCGTTTTTGTCCATATTTATTTTTTTAAGAATATTTTACCTCTTTTCATGCCCAAGAATTTGACTATGACTTGACCACTGTTTGACCTCCATGCATGATTCTTATCTACTGAGTTAATTATGATTTTGCTTGACAGATTTCATCTCCACTGTTTTATTTCTTTTAGTTAAAATAATTATGATTAATAGAGTTAATCCTAATTTGCTTTCAGTAAGTTTGATTAAGTCTAAATGAAAAAAGGGCACTTAATACAATTGCATGCTTAAAATATGTTCATGACTATTAAGGTGGTTGCTGAAACTTATTTTTAACACTTGATTGTTGATTCTAAGTCCTCCAAAAATTAAAATTTCGTTTAATAATAATAATGTTTCTGTGGTTATGAGTGCAGCTTAAGATGTGAGTAGCTGAGTAACCGGGGTAGGGTGCTTGGGTTGTCATCCTATTTCGCGTCAAAAGGTTGTGTGACGTGTTAGGTAAAACTGTAACAGCCTAATTTTCAGTGGTGTCGGAACAGTGATTCGAGATCACTAAATCCGACAAATGAGTAGGAAATATTATTAATTTAGAGAGTATAAATTAAATTTGAAGTTAGGAAAAATTTTGAAATAGTGAATAGTGTACTAAAAATAAATATTAAAATAATTAAAATCGAAAACGAGGTATCGAGACCTCAGGTTTATGGAGTGTTAATATGTTAGTATTAAAGTTTCGTCAAGAAATTTTAAAGTTCTGATAGTTAATTGAACAAAAAGGACTAAATTGTATCAAATGCAAAATTGTGGGAAATGATTAAATAGCTTAATTGATAAAAGAAAGAGGGTTTAAAAGGAAAATAGACCCAAAATATATTTGGGCTGGACGGCAAGGGCATGAAATCAGCAAGAAAATAAGGAGAATTAAGGAAAAAATTGGAAAATTGCAAAATTTACTTAATAAAGCTAGGACTAAAGTGGAATTATCTAGATTTCTCTTTATTTTTCTGCATTCTAATCAGAAAAATGCCATGGAGGAGTTCAATTAAGCTGTTTTTTCATATTTTTACTCCAATTAAGTTCAATTCTTTATTATTTCTTGAAATTTTTGTATTTTTGTGACTTTTACAACTAGGTCCACTTGTTGAATTCCTTAGTTTTTGATTCTATGAAAGAAATTGAAAGTTTCTATACATATGTGCTGGAAGTATATGATTATTTGGCATGGAATTAGAGCTTTAAATTGTTTATATGTTGATTTTATTGTAAGAATTGAATAGAAAGTGAATGTTTGGGACCTAATTGTAAAAGAGTTTGAAGTTAGAGTTTTATGTGGAAATTCTGAATTTCAATAGTTATGAAATAACTTATAATGTTTAGGAAAAGTATTAATTGAGAAAATTATCTTAATTGAGGGGTTAATTGAGCAAGGACTGAATTGTATGAATTGTGAAATTTAGGGCAAAATTGAAATCAACATTTTGCACTAAAACTATTTTGGACAGCAGCAGTAGTCTAACTTTGAAAAAACACCAAAAAATTTATAAATGGAATTAGAGGATGAATAAAATATGAAGTTAAAGCTTATTGAGTCTAGTTTCTTATAGAAGAAATAATGTAAGCAATGGAATTGTAAATCATGAGATATGATAAATTTTGTGAGACAAGATCAGAATGATTTCGGGTTCCCCTGTTCTGACTTTGTAAAATCATAAAAAATTGGATAAAAATAATTAGGGTCTTAAATTTATATGTTTAGAATCCTGAATGAGTCTATTTTCAATAGAAACAAACGAGAACATCATTTAAATCCTGTACGAGGAGATAATTAATTTTTAGTGAAGAAGGGTCGGAACTGTCAGACAGCAGAACAGGGGAGAATTCAATGAATAAACTGTATTAATTGGCCCAACCAAAAATTATAAAAATTTTATGGTAAGAAGATATGTGAATCTAGTTTCAGACAAAATTAGCGAATCTTAATTTGGAGTTTCTTAGCTTCAGACAAAATAATTTAGTGACTATGACACGGGTGAATAGCTTGAATATTCACATAAGTAATTAGTGAAAATTATGGATAATGTTACTTACAAGTGTGTTATTTATACCAAGGATGTGGATGAAGAGGAGGAGGAAGAAAAATATACGAATGACTCGTGTATAAATTGATCACATGCCCGATTATAATCGATAAATGTTGAATTAGAAACGATATAATGTTTTATTTGGAATATTTATTATGAAATTATGATTATCGCTATAATACAAAAATCGAACTTGTGAGTTTATATAACTAAATTTAGTGACCATTTGTTAATATTATTAAATTTCAATATTATTTTATGAATGGTGATTAATATTTATGTATGTTAATTGTTGAAAATAAGTAAATTATGTACAAAAGATATGAAATTGAACGAGAATTTCGGAGGAACTAACGCAGAAATAAGTACAATCTTTCAGTGAAAAAGATGAATTGATGGTAAATTACCCAAGTAAACCGAGATTCAGCACTTGTTTGTAATTCTTGTGTTTGCTTTCTCTTTAGCTCTTACGAGCTTCCGTTAACTTATATGAGTTTGATTAACCCTTTTGGGGTTTCATTCACTCTAGTGAGCTTGATTAGCCTTCTAAGCTTCCGTTTAGCACTTATGTGCTTCAGTTAGCCTTCGGGCTTCCGTTTAGCACTTATGTGCTTCAGTTAGACTTCGGGTTTCAGATCACGATGTACTCAAATTCGTAAGCTGTTCCTTGAATGGACAAGTTGGTAAGTCGTAAATGTAACATGTGGAAAACGAAATGTAAGTAATGTTATCATTATTATTATTGAGCTCAATCATGTAATTTTGTCATTCAGAGATTGTGTTTGACAGAATATGTTAGTAAATTATGAGCATGTGAATCAAAGTGACAGAATTTAAACACCTAATAAGGTTGAGCTCATTCACACGAATTTGTCATTTGAAATTGTGATTGACAAGAAGAAACAGTGAATTGCATGCTTATCAATGGTTACACATAATTATCTAAAAAACAAGAAAAATGACGGTTATTGATATATGGAAATGTGAGACATTGATATATGAATGTGGGATATTTTTGATAAATGTGTTCATTCTTAATTATGGAATTATGTACCTCATGTGTGCTATTTGTATAAAGATGATATTTCAAATACTTTGGTGAGTAAAGCTTAAATATGAAATAGTATGAAATCGAGACAAGTTGTTATGAAAATATATTTAAATTATCTGTAAGTGTTTTTGTACTCCTCGGTAATGCCTCGTACTCTATTCTGGCGACGGATATGGGTAGGGGGTATTACAAAAACTCCTGCTAACCGGAATTAATTTTTAAGAATATGTTGGGCTGAGTAACCGGGTGAGGTGTTTGGCTGTCATCTCTCTTCGCGTCAAAAGGTTCGATATGTTCTTAAGAAAAATAAAAATTAAGAGTGTGTTAGGCTGAGTAACCTGGGTGAGGTGTTTGGCTGTCATCTCTCTTCGCGTCAAAAGGTTCAATATATTCCTAAGTAAAAATAAATAAATTTAAAAAAGAAAAAAAAAATAGAAAGAAAAAAAGGGAAGATATATTAATAAAATGTGAGGACTAAAGGTAGAAACAAATAAGGTGTCTTGATGGATTTGGTAAATTACCTAATTTTCATGAAATAATCCAAGTCGATCTTAATTTTTATGTGTGTTAATTAGAATACTTTTTCAATTTTACTTAAAGCAAGCTAAGGGTTCTCCTTATTTTTCATATGCATTTTCACTAATTTTTATAAAATTTTGGAATAGTATTTTTTTTATGGCAGGACTTAATTTCCACAGTGGACACGAACCATACTTGAGGGCAAGCATGGGCTAAGTAGGGGGAACTTGATAATACTCTAGAACGACATATTTTATGTGCTAATTGCATATTTATTTTGAGTATGATCCTACTAATTTGGTTTATTTTATGATCTTTTACCTTTTAGGGACTTAATTGAAGGCAAAAGTAAATTTAATGGCAAAAAAATGAATTTGGAGATAAAGTGGGCCAACATGCGAAGTACGAGAAAAGTAGTGCCAAAAATGCAAGCATGGACGACATAAGGGCTACAATGCAAAAGAAGAGATTTCATAGTACAAGACTCTATTTTAATTTCAATTATATTAGGATAATTATTAAGGATTTTTATTTAGATTTAATTTTAAGATTTATTTTCATTTATCTTTATTTATCTTTATTTATCTTTATTTATATTTTACTATTTAATTAGGAATAGGTTTTCTAGTACTATAAATATGGGATGGTCACTTTTTTTCTGAAAACACTCACTTTCCCAAAAATTTTGTCTTTTGTTCTCTCCATATTTTCTTTAATAAAAATCTCATTTCTATTATATTTATTTCTTTCCCAAAAATCATGAGCCACTAAATTAATCTAGCCGAAGGTTGTCGAAATTCCCTAAAAAGGTTCATGAGGCTTAGAATCCGCGTTTAGCTTTCTCAACAGGGTATTCATCGCTTCTCAGTATTAGGGGGCTGACGCTTCCGTCCATGTCTCTTAATAGGTGATATTTTCAACTTGTGCAAGGAACGACCGCTTTGTACGTTTTGGGAAGGTTGCACAGTCAGTTCGTTGGCTTTCTGCGTCAAAGGTTGGAAAATCCAAGAGACAAAACGGCGTGGTATTCGCTGTTGGGAAGTGATGATATAGCAGAAGATAGTTCCACAAAAGCGATTATTGGCTAGAGTTAGGTTCCGCCAAATCTTAAGTCTAATTCTTGGAGTTGGTGGTCGTAGGCATCCTCTTCCACTAGAACTGAATTATCCTGCTTGAAAAGGGTTACTTAAAAGCCAAGGATTGAACCCAAGTCGGATCGAGACAACTGGAGGCTGTAATCTTGCCACATAAGAAACTCTCTCTTTTTTCAAACTCTGTTTATTTTTGTATTCTCCATTTTAATTTTTGCAATTTATTTAATTTCACAATTTCAATTTGACTCTAAATTTTGTTTTTACTTTATTTCGAAATTCTTAATTCTATTTTTTTTTTCAGGAACGCAGGTTTTCTTGGCCAAGAAATTGTCCAGGATTTTAAGAAACGAGCATTTGTACAATCCGGTCCCTAAGGATTCGGCCCTACTTCTCCTTTACTGTTATTTTTACTATTTTACAGGGAATAGGATATTTTTGGTGCTCTCAACGACCGCATCAAAGTGCTTCTGCTATTTTCCTGGTGAGTCTTTCTTGCACTTGAAGCTTGAATCCAAAAAAATGTACGATCAATTGCAAAAGGGATGTTCCAACAGGATTGAATTCGTATACAGGACGGATTTATCCGATATAGACGATACCATGAAAAGGAAGTAGATGATGCTCGTATTGGGACCAGAATAGTAGGTTCAACTCCGAATGGATATGTTCGGTATTGTCAGAGCTGACACTTGGTTTAAAAATATCTATCTGGTTGTGAGTAAAGTCGTTCAGTTTCATCTCCAATTTCGTGTTCTGAAAGTTCATTAACTACCTCAGGAAATGGTTAGGAATTTTTATAAGTTCTTCTCTTAATGGATCTTCACCCAAGATCTAAGTATAGAAGCTACTACAACAACCATACCAGGGTTCGGTCTTACATGCTTATGGGAGATTTTAACAATAGAAGACGAATAGGAAGGGCACCAACGTTGTTTTGTAGAGCCTCAAGTTGGAATTTTCTCCACAGTTACACCTCTGAAACTTAAAAGACCTAGAAAAGCACTCCAACATTAGTTTTTCCATTTTTGAAAACTCTCAAACTCGAAGAAACCAACACCTTTATCCATCATTGATGCTTTGAGTCAAGAACGACTGTTAACATATTTATTTTGCATATTTTACGTGCTCAAATCAAATTGTTCTTGAATTAATTCATGCTAATTGGTGAATTTTATGTTTAAATCTTCTCAAGAATGAAATTTGAATACTTTAATGCAAAAAAAAAGTAGAAAAGTATTCAATTGGAGTATGAACAATAGAATAGGGGCCAAATAAAAAATTTAGAAATATTAAAGGGCTGATCAGATTTTTTTTGACCTTGTAAAAGCCAAATTTAGAAAAATAAAATTTGATATTTTTCGTGTAATTAGTCAGTAGGTGGGATTAACCTAATTTTAGCATATGGTTTATGTATAAATAGGTGGCATGATGGACTTGAAAAAAACACCTTAATTAGATGGAATTGAATTGAAATTGTTTTTTATTCTTTCCATTTTCTGCGTCAATAGGCATGCCACTTTCATTTCATTTTTTTCTTCTTAGCTAATTTGTTTAATTATTTCCCAAGTCTTTTCCCCTTTCCATCTTTCTCCATTACCATTAAATTCACTTCCATCACAAAAAACACATGATAAATTTAATGCTTCACTAAATCCAAATTAGCTTTATGTCTGTATTCTTTCCGGTCAAGAATTGTGAGAAATTGTATCTGTATTAAAAATCCTTCAAATCGATATTCACCATCTCTTTGGAATATTGGAATTGAAAAATTCATCCCTTAAAGTTAACTCGATTTCAATTCAAAAAATGTGTTGGGTTGGAGTCGTTTTGGCGTACATTTTGGAAGTCGAGTCAGTCATGCTGTATTCGGATTTTAGCGAACAGTTAAGGAGGTTGTGATCGGATTTAAACATCCCGCAAGGTTAAGGCAATTAATCCAAGTTGGGTTCTTCATAATGCAAGGCTACCGTGTAATACCCCTAACCCGTATCTGTTGCCAAAATAGGGTTACGGAGTATTATCGAAGTTTACACAATAATTACACATAATTCTTGTCATTTATTATTTATAATTGAGACTAATCATGTTGTCCCTTAAATGGACCCTCGAAGCCCAATTTAAATATTATAAGCAAGTTAGGACTAAATCGAGAACTCAGAAAATTTTTCGTAAATTTCAAAATTTTTCCTAGGTACAGTAGTCACACGCTCGTGTGGTCAAGGGACACGCCCATGTGGCCCCATGACATGCCTGTGCTTCAAGCCGTGTCTTACCCCGTGTAACTCCCTGACTTGAGTCACACGGACAACTATGACCAATTTATTTTCCTAGAATTAGGTGCAGTTTTCACACGGCAAAACCACACACCCATGTGCTCAATTTTAAGCATTCTGTTTCTAAATTTTAAGATGCAGGGGACACACAGCCAGACTACACGCCCATGTACATGACACACGGTTGAGACATACGCCTGTGTCTCTGCCCATATGGAGAAAAATAGGTTATTTAAAGGCCATTTTTCTCACCTTTTTTACAATCAACCTGCATACAACATTTTCATATACCAATACAACCCAATCAAGCAACCAATACAAGCCATAAATAAAGTTTTAGACCTAATATGTCATCATACAAATCATTTGCATAAACTTAGTACATTAACTCCATTCATTAATTACTATAAGTTTTTACTAAGTACATGCATACAAACATACATATATGTATATGTGCCACTATCAACTATATTACAAGTTTACTTCTTTTCAATTTAACCCTATACATGCCATATAAACCTTAAGATGCATAACAAAATCTACCGGAGTTATCTGGATAGTGTGAACCAATGTGTTGATATGATCTTCCGAACTTATTGAAAATCTACAAAGAATATTAAACAACTAAAGTAAGCTTAATGAAGCTTAGTAAGTTCGTTGGCTTTAAACATAAATTTTACTAAAAATGCTAAAATAATTCATTTAAGTAAATCATTCAATATACTATTCCTGCCAAACACAACTTCAATCGATGAATTCACTTATTTCAGATCGATATCAAAATAACTTTAAATCTTCAAACATTAATTCCATATATCACTTACCAACCTTGTCAAATTAGAGAACGTCATACGGATATGAGTACATCGTATACAGAAGCCCAAAGGCTGCACAAAAGTACATAAGTGCTAAACGGAAACCCGTAAAGGTTAAACAAAAGCTCATAAGAGCTGGACGGAAACCTAATAGGGTTAAACTGAAACTCATATGAGTTAACTAAAGCTTATGTGAGCTAAACGGAAAGCAAACATAGAAGTTCGCAACAAATGCTGAACCTCGGTTTACTTAGGTAATTTGTTGTCAATTCTTTTCTTACACTAAACGAATGTACTCAATCCTGCGATCCTATCGCTTCGTACTTTCACTTTAATATACATAGTTTAGCAAAAATTTTATTTTCATAATAAACATAAATACCAATCATCAATTAAATAAATAACATTAAAATTTAACCATACGAACTTACCTGGACTAGTTTGTAAAATTTGTTGTAGCTCAGGAACTATTCGGATAATTTTTCTTTTCTTCGATTTTCTTTAGACTTTTAATATAGTGCAGAAATATGAAAAACCAGCTTAAAGGAACTCTTAAGACTTGAAAATTTTATAATTTTTTATAATTTCTCAATATTTTTTTTTTGTATTTTGTAGACTTTTAAAATTCTATATAAATTTTGTATCACCCATCACACTTTTAATGAAATTCAAATTTAGGGATTAAATTGGAAAAGTTGTCAAGTTGTGAAACCGATATGGATAAAAATTTGTAAGGATTTTGAATTTTGTCAAATAATATTCAAAAACTATAAAATAAAGCAAAGCTCATTTTGTTAAAATAAGTCTAAAATTTCAAAATAAAAAATTAATATGAAAGTCGAGAGCCAAATTATGAACGGTTCAAAAAATTAAAACTCGATTGAATCAAACCGATATCACTCCTAATCCAAGTTAAATGTGAAACAATTATCAAGTTCAATAATTGAAAATGACCCTAAAAAAATTTTCAGAGTCCCAATACAAGAATAATTGCCTAATTCAAGTATTCAATATAGTTTATATATATATCTTGGTTATTCATTACTATTTTTGCCCCACTTTTTACTATTTAAATATTCGCTCTTTTGACAGTTTTTTTATTATTTTATTTTTGTCAAGTTCTCATTATTCTTTTCTTTCAAAGTTGGCTTTCGCTTTGGAACCAGAAATGCTCAATAGTTTATTAGACAATGGACAAAGATTCTGGAATTAATAAATAAAACTATTATGCAGGGTATCTAAGGAATTATATGCTCCTGCTCTTGGTGGGGTTATGTTGTCAATTGGAATTAAGCTTTCCTTGGATGATTTTGCACTTGCAGTCAAAAGGTATAACTGTATGTATATATATATGTATTATATATAGTTTCTAATTATGCTGCTATCAGTTCATTTGAGACGTTTTTCTTAAGCTTTTTATGTTTTTGTTTCATTACAGTCCATTACCACTATCTATTGGGCTTATCGTACAGTATATGCTCAAATCGGGTTTCGGGGTTCTAATTGCAAAGGCGTTCGGCATGTCTCTGATGTTTTATGCCGGTTTTATACTCACATCGTATGTTGCAGGGGCTAAGTTGTCTAGTTATGCTACCTTTTTAAGCAAAGGAGATGTTGTAGTGAGTATTCTTCTCACTAGCTTTACCACCATTGCATCGGTGTTCCTCACATCCCTTTTAACTGGCCTCCTAATTGGATCCGTTGTTCCAGTTGATGCAGTAATGATGTCATAGTCAATTTAACAAGTAATGTGTAGATTAAACCAATGTGCATTCTCGAGTTAGCATTCTTGTTTTATGGTGCAAAAATGTAAAATATTAGCTCGGTTGTTCCTGTTAAGTGATTATTGTTCCGTCGCTCTTGGACTTGTGCTTAGTTGTAACGGCCTAATTTTCAATGGTGTCGGAAATGGTGATTTGAGATCACTAAATCTGACAAGTAATATTGAACAAGATAGTAATTTAATATTTATGAGTCAAGCAAGAATTTAGAAGAATTTGTGAATTGGTGAATTTGATGAATTAAAAGAATTTATTAGGTCAAACAGGTAAAAAAACGAGGTATCGAGACCTCAAATTTGAAAACCGTGCCATAAATATTTTTAGAAATATTTATGGAGTGTCATTTAATTAGTATTAAAGTTTGGTTGAGAAATTCTAACGTTTGGGTAGTCAATTAAATAAAAAAGACTAAATTGTAACAAAAGTAAAATTTGCTAGAAGGATTAAATAGCTCAAGTGTTAAAATAAAGAGGATTTAAATGGAAATTAAGCCTAAAAATGAATAGGTTGGACGACAAGGGTAAGAAAATCAGCAGAAAAATAAGGGAAATAAGGGCAAAATTGGAAATTTCACAACTTTAACATATAAAATATGGACAAAATTGAAAGATCTAGAGATCTCTTCATATTTTCTCAGCCAAAACGCCCTAGGAGGTCTGGACAAATCTAGTTTTTCATATTTTTACATCATGTGAGTTTGATTCTTGCTTTTTCTTAATAATTTTTATGTTTTTATGACGTTTACAATTAGGTCCACTTATAGAATTCATTAGTATTTGATTTGGTGGGTGAAATTGGAAGTTACCATAGCTGAGTAAGGGAATTTTATGATGAATTATTATGAAATTGTAGTTTTAATTTCATATTAAATTGGTTTTATTAAGTAATTTTGATAGAAAATGGTATTTAGGACTAATTGTGAAAAAGTTGTGAATTAGAGGTTGGTGTTGAAATTCAGGATATCAAAGGTTGTGAAATAGTTTATAATGATAAAATAAAGTGTTAATCTAGAAAAAAATAGTTCAATTGATGGGTGAATTGAGCAGGGACTAAATTGTAAAAATTATAAATTTTGGGGTAAAAGTGCAATTTCAAAAGTTAAAGAGCATAAATTGTGAAGTGAAATAGAATTGAAATAAATGCTAATGAGTGAAAATATTTTATATTATATATCAAGAATCCAAAGACGAACAAAGAAAAGAAAAAGTTACAAAATAGTTCATAAATTTTGAAATCTTCTACAAATGAGCCGGGTAAGTTCATATGGTTGAATTTACATGTTTATTTGTGAATGATTGAATGATATAATGTGTTATCAAATATGAATTTGTTGTGGGATTGTGAAAATTATGTTTAAATGAAATAATAAAGGTGGAAATTCAAATTAGGAAAAATGCAGGATTGAGTACGTTCGTATCGTGACATGTGATGAATTGACGAATAAAACCATGGTTGATCCATGGCAAAGTTGTGAAACATAGGTATGGTATCATCCATACTGAGTTGTGAAACGTAGGTATGGTATTAACCATACTGAGTTGTGAAATACGGTATTATCCATACTGAGTTAAGAAACGTAGGTATGGCATTTTCCATACCGAGTTGTAAAATGTAGTTATGATATTTCAATGAGGAAAACCATACTAAGTTGTGAATTGTGACACTGAGTAACGACATACTTAATTTCGTAAGCCGTTTCCTAATTTGATAACAAGTAATACAAGAGGAGTGAACCAAATGAAAGAGATTGAGTAGTTGTTAATGTTGAGCTCAGCTATATGAAGTATTATAACAGTGGTTATGAATAGCAGGGAACTTTGATAAATGTTTTGTTAAGCATTACTTTTAAATCTATGAACTTACTAAGCTTCAAAAATCTTACTTGTGTGTGTTTGATATTTTTATGTAGACTGAATTGAAGTGAAGTTGGTAGATCGGATCAACACAACAAGGCACACTATCCAGATCAACTCCGGTAGCTTTTGTTTTATGTTTAAAGATTTATATGGCATGTATAGAGTTTAAATGAGATGAAGTAAAGATGTTATAAACTAGTTAACAATATTTTGTACTAAAATAATTTTTGGTTGGTAGCAGTAGTTCGAATTTGAAAATTCACCATAAATTATGAAAATCTAATTAGAGGTTGAATAAGATATGAAATTAAAGCCTATTGAATCTAGTTTCA